>NC_133658.1:140619821-140919821 GCF_037893015.1 Macrotis lagotis | reverse complement strand
TCTTATTTTTTTAATTTAAATTTATTTTTATTAAAGATATTATTTGAGTTTTACATTTTTCCCCCAGTCTTGCTTCCCTCCCCCCTCCCCTCCACAGAGAGCGCTCTGTCAGTCTTTACTTTGTTTCCATGTTGTACCTTGATCCAAATTGGGTGTGATGAGAGAGAAATCATATCCTTAAAGAGAAGAGAAGTCTAAGAGGTAACAAGATCAGACAATAAGCTATCTGTTTTTTTTCTAAATTAAAGGGAATAGCCCTTGCACTTTGTTCAAACTCCACAGCTTCTTATCTGGATACAGATGGTACTCTCCTTGGCAGACAGCCCAAAATTGTTCCCGATTGTTGCCCTGATGGAATGAGCAGGTCCTTCAAGGTTGAACATCATTCCCATGTTGCTGTTAGGGTGTACAGTGTTTTTCTGGTTCTGCTCATCTCACTCAGCATCAGTTCATGCAAATCCCTCCAGGTTTCCCTGAAATCCCATCCCTCCTGGTTTCTAATAGAACAATAGTGTTCCATGACATACATATACCACAGTTTGCTAAGCCATTCCCCAATTGAAGGACATTTACTGTATTTCCAATTCTTTGCCACCACAAACAGGGCTGCTATAAATATTTTTGTACAAGTAATGTTTTTACCCCTTTTCCTCATTTCTTCAGGGTATAGACCCAGTAGTGGTATTGCTGGGTCAAAGGGTATGCACATTTTTGTTGCCCTTTGGACATAGTTTCAAATAGCTCTCCAGAAGGGTTGGATGAGTTCACAGCTCCACCAACAGTGTGATAGTGTCCCAGATTTCCCACATCCCTTCCAACAATGATCATTATCCTCTCTGGTCATACTGGCCAATCTGAGAGGTGTGAGGTGGTACCTCAGAGAAGTTTTAATTTGCATTTCTCTAATAATTAATGATTTAGACCATTTCTTCATGTGGATATAGATTACTTTGATCTCCTCATCTGTAAATTGCCTTTGCATATCCTTTGACCATTTGTCAATTGGGGAGTGGCTTTTTGTTTTAAAAATATGACTCAGTTCTCTGTATATTTTAGAAATGAGTCCTTTGTCAGAATCATTAGTTGTAAAAATCATTTCCCAATTTACTACATTTCTTTTGATCTTGGTTACATTGGTTTTATCTGTGCAAAAGCTTTTTAATTTAATGTAATTGAAATCATCTAATTGGTTTTTGGTGATGTTCTCCAACTCTTCCTTAGTCATAAACTGTTCCACTTTCCATAGATCTGACAGGTAGACTAGTCCTTGATCTTCTAATTTGCTTATAGTATTGTTTTTTTATGTCTATGTCCTGTAACCATTTGGATCTTATCTTGGTAAAGGGTGTGAGGTGTTGGTCTAATCTAAGTTTCTTCCATACTAACTTCCAATTAGCGCAGAAGTTTTTATCAAAGAGGGAGTTTTTATCCCAGTGGCCAGACTCTTTGGGTTTATCAAACAGCTCCTGCTTTTACACCTAGTCTATTCCACTGGTCCACCACTCTATTTCTTAGCCAATACCAAACAGTTTTGATGACTGATGCTTTATAATATAATTTTAGATCGGGTAGGGCTAAGCCTCCTTCTTTTGCACTTTTTTTCATTAAGCTCCCGGCAATTCTTGACTTTTTATTTCTCCATATGAATTTACTTACAATTTTTTCTAACTCGTTGAAGTAATTTTTTGGAATTTTGATTGGTAGGGCACTAAACAGATAGTTTAGTTTTGGTAGAATTCTCATTTTTATTATATTAGCTCTACCTATCCATGAGCAGTTGATATTTGCCCAGTTATTTAAATCTAATTTAATGTGTGTGAGTAGTGTTTTATAATTGTTTTCAAAAAGATTGTGAATCTGTCTTGGCAAATAGACTCCCCAAAATTTTATATTGTCTGAGGTTACTTTGAATGGGATTTCTCTTTCTAGCTCTTCCTGCTGTTTCTTGCTAGACATATATAGAAAAGTTGAGGATTTATGAGGGTTTATTTTATAACCTGCAACTTTGCTAAAATTACTAATTGTTTCCAGTAGTTTTTTAGATGATTTCTTGGGATTCTCTAGGTAGACTATCATGTCATCTGCAAAGACTGAGAGTTTTGTCTCTTCCTTCTCAATTCTAATTCCTTTAATTTCTTTTTCTTCTCTAATTGCTGCTGCTAACATTTCTAATACAATATTAAATAGTAGTGGTGATAATGGGCATCCTTGTTTGACCCCTGATCTTATTGGGAATGCCTCTAGCCTCTCCCCATTGAATATAATGCTTGTTGATGGTTTCAGATAGATACTGCTAATTATTTTAAGGAACAGTCCATTTATTCCTACACTCTCTAGTGTTTTTAATAGGAATGGATGCTGTATTTTGTCAAAAGCTTTTTCAGCATCTATTGATATGATCATATGATTCCTGATAGGTTTGTTGTTGATATAATTGAGTATATTAACAGTTTTCCTAATATTGAACCATTCCTGCATTCCTGGAATAAATCCTACTTGATCATAATGTATTATCCTAGTGATGACTTGTTGTAATCCTTTTGCTAAGATTTTATTTAGGATTTTTGCATCTATATTCATCAGGGAGATAGGTCTATAGTTTTCTTTCTCTGTTTTAACTCTTCCTGGTTTAGGTAATAGTACCATATTAGTTTCATAGAAAGAGTTAGGCAGAGTTCCATCTTTCCCTATTTTTCCAAAGAGTTTATATAGGATTGGAACCAATTGTTCCTTAAAAGTTTGGTAGAATTCACTTGTGAATCCATTAGGCCCTGGAGATTTATTTTTAGGGAGTTCAGTAATGGCTTGCTGAATTTCTTTTTCTGAGATAGGGTTGTTTAGGTATTTAATCTCTTTTTCATTTAACCTGGGCAACTTATATTTTTGTAAATATTCATCCATTTCACTTAGATTATCAAATTTATTGGCATAGAGTTGGGCAAAATAGTTTTGAATTATTACTTTAATTTCCTCCTCATTGGTGGTGAGTTCACCTTTTTCATTTATGATACTAGCAATTTGGTTTTCTTCTTTCTTTTTTTTAATCAAATTGACCAGAGGTTTATCAGTTTTATTGGTTTTTTTATAATATCAACTTTTGGTTTTATTTATTAATTCAATAGTTTTTTTTGCTTTCAATTTTATTAATTTCTCCTTTAATTTTTAGAATTTCTAATTTGGTACTTAATTGGGAACTTTTGATTTGTTCTTTCTATAATTTTTTTAGTTGCATGTTTAGTTTATTGATTTCCTCTTTCTCCAATTTATTCATATAAGCATTTAGAGCTATAATATATCCCCTAAGAGTTGCTTTGAATGAATCCCATAGGTTTGTGTATGTTGTTTCATTATTATCATTATCTAGGATAAAATTCTTTCTATAATTTGTTTTTTGGTCCACTCATTTTTTAAAATGAGGTTATTCAGTTTCCAATTTGTTCTGGGTCTCTATCTCCTTGCATATAACTTTTATTGCATTGTGATCTGAGAAAGATGTATTCACTATTTCTGCCTTTCTGCAGTTGATCATTAGGTTTTTGTGTCCTATTACATGGTCAATTTTTGTATAAGTTCCATGTACTGCAGAGAAAAAGGTATATTCCTTCTTATCCCCATTCAGTTTCCTCCATAAGTCTACCATATCTAATTTTTTTAACAATCTATTTACCTCCCTAATTTCTTTGTTTGTTTTATGATTCGATTTATCTAGATCTGATAGCGGGAGGTTGAGGTCTCCCACTAGTAGAGTTTTGCTGTCTATGTCTTCCTGTAATTCTTTCAGCTTCTCCTCTAAGAATTTGGGTGCTGTCCCACTGGGTGCACATATATTCAATATTGAAATGACTTTATTGTCTATGGTACCTTTTAGGAGGATAAAGTTTCCTTCCTTATCTCTTTTAATGCTATCTATTTTTGCTGTTGCTTTGTCTGAGATAAGGATTGCTACTCCTGCTTTTTTTACTTCAGCTGAAGCAAAATATATTTTGCTCCACCCTTTTACCTTTACTCTATATGTATCTCTCTGCTTCAAATGAGTTTATTGTAAGCAGCATATTGTAGGATTCTGGTTTTTAATCCATTCTGCTATTTGCTTATGTTTTAAGGGAGAGTTCATCCCATTCACATTCAAGGTTATGATTACTAATTCTTTATTGCCCTCTGTGCTACCTTCCCTGTTTGTATTTTCCCCCCTTCCCCCCCCCTTTATCCATATTCCCCAGTCTCTTGTTTCTGAAAATCACCCCCTTCAGTGTTTTTGCCCTCCTATATCACACCCTCCCCTTTCTTTCCCCTTTCCCTTTTTCCCTTTTCCCTTCCCTTCCTTTTGTTATTTCCCCTTATTTCCCCCACTCCCTTTCCCTTTCTCCATCCCCCCTCCCCTTTTCCCCTTTTAATACTCGAAAGGTTAGATGTTTTATAAGTTAACTGAGTATGTGTAGGTTGACTCTAAGCCAAATCTGATGAGAAGAAGATTCAGGGGTTTCTCCTCTGCTCCCTTCTTCCCCACTATTATCTTAGGTTTTTTGTACCTCTTAGTGTAATGAGATTTACCCCATTCAGTCCCCTCCCTTGTCCCATCTCTTTCCTGTCCCCCTTTTTAGGGCAGTAGTGTTTTTTTTTAGATCCTTCTGTCTAAGTCATAGAAAATACTGAGTGTCTGTCCCTTCTAGTTCTGTACATTCTGTCGAATAGAATCAAAATTCCTGAGAATTATTAGAGTCTTTCTCCCAAGTGGGGTTAAAGCCAGTTATATCCCATTGGATAGTAGTCTCATGGATAGGTCATGAATGTCCATCATTCCTGGCTAGGTGTATTCTCTCTGTTAGAGTTACATCTCTCAAGGTTTATGAGAATCTTTTTTTTTTTAACCCCCATGCTGGGGTTTAGCCAATTTCAACTTACTGGATTGCATTTTTTTTCTTTTACCGCCCCCCTTTTTTTTAACTTTTTCATGTGTCTCTTGAACCTCCTATTTGATGTCCACATTTTCTGTTTAGCTCTGGTCTTTCCATCAGAAATTTTTGGAATTCTTCCATTTTGTTAAATGTCCATCTTTTTCCCTGGAAGAGTAGGCTCAGCTTTGCAGGAAAGTAGATTCCTGGCTGCATTCCATGCTCCCGTGCTCTCCGAAATATCTCGTTCCAGGCCCTTTGATCCCTTAAAGTTGATGCAGCCAGGTCCTGCATGATCCTTACTGTGGCTCCTTGATATTTAAATTGTTTCTTTCTGGCTGCTTATAGGATTTTCTCTTTTATCTGATAGTTCTGCAGGCTGGCCACAACATTCCTTGGTGTTTTCATTTTAGGATCTTTTTCTGGTGGGGATAGATGTACTCTTTCAATAACCACTTTGCCCTCCGATTCCATGATATCAGGGCAGTTTTCCATCACTAGATACTGTAATATTAAATCCAGGCTTTTTTTCTCTTCAATGTTTTCAGGAAGTCCTATAATTTTCAGGTTGCCCCTTCTCGATCTATTCTCGAGGTCAATGGTTTTGTTGATGAGGTATTTTACATTTGCTTCTACTTTTTCTGTTTTTTGATTTTGTTTAACTGACTCTTGCTGTCTCATGGAGCCATTAGTTTCTGTAGACTCCATTATTTTTTGGGGGGAGGAGTTTTCTTCATTAACCTTTTGGAACTCCTTTTCCAATTGGTCAATTCTACTTTTGAAAGAGCTTTCCATTTGACCAATTGAGGTTTTGAGAGAATTAATTTCTTTTTGCATTTGCTTGTTTGAGGATCTGAGAGAATTATTCTCATTTTGTAATTGTCCAATTGATGATCTGAGAGATTTATTCTCCTTTTGTGTTTGTCCAATTGTACTTTCTAAGGTATTAATTGTCTCTCCCAAATTTTTAAGCTCCTTCCTTATTTCTTCAAGGAAGTCTTTCTGTGCCGGAGATGAGATTGTATTCTCCTCAGAGGTTCCAGGTCTCTCTGAGTTGGGGTCTTTCCCTTCCAGGAATTTTTCTATGGAGCCACCTTTCCGCTGACCCTTCTTCATTATGCTAAGACCTTGAGTTGGGGGGGGGGGCTGGTTCACCTGCGCTTGGGATCTCTAAAGGCTTTACTGAGTGCAGTTTCTCTGGCTGGCCAGTAGGAGGTGCTGGTTGCCCTCTCTGGAGTGTCTGTGACCTTGGTTGAGAAGCCTTCTCCCTTTGCCAGAAGGCAGGAGTTGGAACTATTGAATTCTTTTGCCTTTAATCAATGGTGGGCTTTACCCTGGCCTGAGGTCATTCCTCAGCTGGGCTGGTTCTTTTGCTCACACACCTGGGCCTGAGGCAGAAGTAATTTGCCTTTGTTTGAGGAGAGGCCTCTGTGCAATGGAGGCATGCCCTCAGAGTTTCTCAGCCCCTAGAAGCCTAGGGATGGTGTCTGCTGTTCTCCTGCACCAGAATACTTCCCACAGCCTGGTCCTGGAGCTCCAGGGGGACAGCACCAACACCAGCACCTCTGCTTCCCTGCAGACCCAAGCCCCTTTCGTCCAGCCCCACCGCTGATCCAGCAGGTCCACTCTCGGGCTCTCAGACTCCCGGTTCCAATTCAGCTGTTAAACTGGCTGATTGGGGCAGATCCTCCCTTGGAGCCCAGACTCACCTGCCCGGATTCATCCAAGGCTGCTACAAGAGACAAATCCTGAGGTAGTTGTTCTTCTGTCTTTTCTTTCTGGGTTTTCTGGATTGGACTTCCTCTAAGAGGTTTGTTTCATGTGATAGATGGGGAAGAGATCAGGAGACTTTAGAACTGTGCCTGTCTTCTCTCCGCCATCTTGGCCAGAAGTCTGGTTAATCTTATTTAAAAAAAAGAAAGAAGAGAACCAAATTACCAGTATCAAAAAATGAAGAGGGCAAACTAATTACCAATGAGAAGGAAATTAAAGAAATAATTTGGAGCTACTTTGCCCAACTATACATCAATAAATTTGATAACCTGAGTGAAATGGACGAATATTTACAAAAATACAGACTGCCCAAATTAACAGAAAAGGAAATAAATTATTTAACCCTATTTCAGAAAAAGAAATTAAAGAAACCATCAATAAACTCCCTAAGAAAAAGTTTCCAGATCCAGATGGATTTACGAGTGAATTCTACCAAACATTCAAAGAACAATCAATTTCTATTCTACATAAAGTATTTTTTAAAAATAGGAGAAAAAGGAATTCTATCAGATTTCTTTTATGACACTAATATGGTGCTGATACCTAAATCAAGAAGAACCAAAACAGACAAAGAAAACTATAGACCAATCTCCTTAATGAATATTGAAGCAAAAATCTTAAATAAAATTTTAGCAAAGAGATTGCAGCAAGTTATTACTAAGATATCACATTGTGATCAGGTAGGATTTATATCAGGTACACAGGGATGGTTCAATATTAGAAAAATACTCAACATGATTGAACATATCAATAGCAAAATCAACAGAAATCTTATGATTATCTCAATAGAAAGACCTAGGTATGTTCATTCTGAAGAAGAAAAGATTTAGTGATGGAAGCATATAGGTTTATAGTTTTATAACAGAGATTGTTTAATCCAAATGTCCTATTTTACAAATGAGGAAATTGAGGTTAGTGATTTGCCAAAGACCACACAATGTCAGAGGCAGAATTTTTTTAAAAAGTTTATTTATTTTAAGTTTTACAATTTCCCCCCCCATTCTTGCTTTCCTTCCCTCCACTCCCATAGAAGACATTCTGTTAGTGTTTACATTGGTTTTATGTTATACATTGATCTCAGTTGAATGTGATGACAGAGAAATCATATCCTTAAGGAATAAAAATAAAGTATGAGATAGTAAAATTACATAATAAAATAATGCTTTTTTTCCTAATTTGATGGTAACAGTCTTTGGTCTTTGTTCAAAATCCATAATTCTTTCTCTGGATACAGCTATCTGGATTGCAGATAGTTCAAAATTGTTCTTGGTTGTTTCACTGAAGGGATGAGCAAGTCCATCAGGGTTGATCATGACCCCCATGTTGCAGTTAGAGTGTACAATGTTTTTCTGGTTCTGCTCATCTCACTCAGCATCAGATCGTGTAAATTTTTCCAGGCTTCCCTGAATTCCCATCCCTCCTGGTTTCTAATAGAACAATAGTGTTCTATGACATGCATATACCATAGTTTGTTAAGCCATTCCCCAATTGATAGACATTCACTTGATTTCCAATTTTTTGCCACCACAAACAGGGCTGCTATAAATATTTTTGTACAAGTGATATTTTTACCCTTTTTCATAATCTCTTCAGGGTATAGACCCCGTAGTGGTATTGCTGGGTCAAAGGGTATGCACATTGTTGTTGCCCTTTGAGCATAATACTAAAATTGTTCTCCAGAAAGGTTGGATGAGTTCACAGCTCCACTAACAATGTATTAGTGTCCCAGATTTCCCACATCCCTTCCAACATTGATCATTGTCCTTTCTGGTCATGTTGGCCGGTCTGAGAGGTGTGAGGTGGTATCTCAGAGATGCTCTAATTTGCATTTCTCTAATAAGTAATGATTTGGAACAATTTTTCATGTGACTATGGATTGCTTTGATTTCCTCATCTGTAAATTGCCTTTGCATGTCCTTTAACTATTTGTCAATTGGGGAATGGCTTGTTTTTTTGAAAATTTGACTCAATTTGTCAGAAATACTAGTTGCAAAATTGTTTCCCAATTTACTACATTTCTTTTGATCTTGGTTACAGTGGTTTTGTCTGTGCAAAAGCTTTTTAATTTAATGTAGTCAAAATTATCTAGTTTGTTTGGAATGATGTTCTCTATCTTGTTTCCCTTTCCATAGATTTGACAGGTGAACTATTCCTTGATCTTCTAGTTTGCTTATAATATTGTTTTTCATGACTAAATCCTGTATCCATTTGGATCTTATCTTGGTATAGGGTGTGAGGTGTTGGTCTAATTTAAATTTCTTCCATACTAACTTCTAATTTTCCCAACAGTTTTTATCAAAGAGAGAGTTTTTATCCCAATAGCTGAACTCTTTGGGTTTATCAAACAGCAGATTACTATAATCATTTCTTGCTATTGTACCTAGTCTATTCCACTGATCTATGACTCTATTTCTTAGCTAATACTAGTTTTGAGGATCAATGCTTTATGATATAATTTTAGATCTGGTAAGGCTAAGTCAGCTTCTTTTGCACTTTTTTTCATTGAATCCCTGGAAATTCTTGACACTTTATTTCTCCATATGAATTTACTTACAACTTTTTTTAACTCATTAAAGTAATTTTTTGGAATTTTGATTGGTAGGGCACTAAACAAGTTTTAGTAGAATTCTCATTTTTATTATATTAGCTCGACCTATCCATGAACAGTTGATGTTTGCCTAGGTATTTAAATCTGATTTTATTTGCATGAGAAGAGTTTTTTAATTGTTTTCAAAAGGTTTTTGAGTCTGCCTTGGCAGGTAGACTCCCAGGTATTTTATATTGTCTGAGGTTACTCTGAATGGGATTTCTCTTTCTAGCTCTTTCTGCTGTATCTTGCTAGTCATATATAGAAATGTTGAGGATTTATGAGGGTTTATTTTATTTTCTGCTACTTTGCTAAGGTTGATAATTATTTCTAGTAGTTTTTTAGGAGACTTTTGGGAATTGTCTAGGTATATCATCATGTCATCTGCAAAGAATGAGGGTTTTGTCTCCTCCTTCCCTATTCTAATTCCTTCAATTTATTTTTCTTCTCTTATTGCTGAAGCTAACATTTCTAATACGATATTGAATAGTAGTGATGATAATGGGCATCCTTGTTTCACCTCTGATTTTATTCGGAATGCCTCAAGCCTATCCCCATTGCATATAATGTTTGTTGATAGAGGCAGAATTTTAATATAGGACTTCTGACTCCAAATTCAGTGCTCTTTCCACAATAAAATTTTGGTCCAATAAGGGAGGCATAGTAGAATTCTAGAGCTGGGGACAAGTATGAGCAAAGTCACAGACATGCAAATAGGATGAGAACAGGAGAGGTTCAGGAGGCTGGAAAGGTAGGTAGATTGCAGCAGTCCTTGAATGCCATATCAAAGAGAGTGATATTTATTCAATAGACACTGAAGACCCATCTTTGAATGGGAGAATGACAAGATCAAAGCAAGGTTAGAAAGGGGACTCTGGAAGAATTCTGGAGAGAGTGGAGGAGGCAGGAGGACAGTGGGAAGCTGCCCTAATAATCCACATGGTAATATCTCAACTAAGGTAGTGGTGATAGAAGAAGAAAAGAAGGGATAGATGCAAAAAGTTTTGCAGTGACTGAAAGATAGCAGAAAGAATGCTAAACTTGGATGAAGAGTCATGGGTTTGAATACTGGTTCTGGTATTTGCCAATTCTATGATTTTAAGCAAATTTTTTTTGCCTCTCTGAAAGTCAATGTCTTCATTTATAGAATAAAGGTAATGAAGATATCTGTATTATATACATCTCAGGGTTGTAAATGATGAAAGTGCTTGTCATATATTAAAGCATTTTAGGAATTTGGGTTATTACATAGTGTACATGCTACTTACATATAGCTTTCACTTCTTTCATAAAAGGCTTTCATTTCTTTTTAAAAAAATATTTTATTGATGTTTCTTAAACATTATTTCACTTCCCATTTATCTCCCTTATTAGAATTCTCTCTGATAATAAGAAAGTACAGTTAATCAAAACAATTCAACATGCTGACCATGTCTGACAACATATGACCCATTCCCCACCTATAGTCTGCCACTTCTCTGCCAAGAGGAAAGAGGACAATGGCCCTCTGAAATCAAGATTGATGATCTTATTGATCAAAGTTCTTATATTTTTTAAAGTTATATTTTTATAAATAATTGCAAATTTGTAAATAATTTGTAAAAATTTTTGCTCTTTTGGTTGAGGCCTACCAGTGACATTATTAGGTCAAGAAGTATGGATAGTTTACTTTCTTTAATCATTGTATTCATTCACAGGAATGAATCTATTTTCTTACAGATTCCTCTAGCATTGATCATTTTCCCTATTTATCATCCATGTCATTCTCTTGAATGTGGAGATGGCAGGATTTTAGAATTGCTTTAATTGGTATTTCCCTAATTAATAGTGATTTGATCATTCAGTGTCTTTCAGTGATGGATAGGACCATAAGTCATAGTGTTAGAGCTAGAGGGAAATCTCAGAGATCAACTAGTTGATCTCCCTTATTTTCAGATGAAGTCCTCAGAACTTAAGTGACTTGTCACTCAAGTAGTATTTGGCAGAAGTGGAAATTGAAACCAGGCCCTTTGACTCCAATTCTTGCCCCTCAAGTAGAAAGGGCATTGTCTCAAACTTCTTGCACCAGATGTATGGGGTCTCCCTGTTGCAGTGGGGCTGTGAAGTCCTCAAGTCAGGGCTTGGAGTCTTGTAGCTGATTTGCTTGGATGCTTTTTCCACTGGACTGTATATCCTTTTTACCTAAGTAAGTCAGACTTTTTTTGCCAACCTTTTAAGTTGTCTTGTGCCAGAAACCTGTTTCACCCCATCCTTTTGTTAGTGTTGCTGCTGCAGAATTCATTTTGAGGCATTATTTTATAATTGTGTGGAGAATTTGGGAGAATTCAAGCAAGTTCCTGCTATAATCTACCCTTGTTTCTACCTTCCCCAACCTTCTTGCTTTCCAAGGGACTCTCAAAAGTCATCTCCAGAACCACAATTCAAAAGCATTGTTTGGTGCTCAGCTTTTCTTGTAGTCCAGCTCTCATAGTCACACATAGCTATTGGGGGGGGGGGGGGGGGAAGAGAAAGATTCAGGTATTCTATCAAAAAATGGAAACCAAAGTCATGAGTTAAATATTCTATAATGACAAAAATAGAAAAAACTTGATGTTGTAGAGAGAAAAAAATTGTTCTGAGCATAAGGAACACTTAGGTCCAAATCCTGCCTCTGATTGGCTACTTATGAACAAGATCGAATCACTTAACTCTGGTTATAAATTTTAGATAATTTTAAAAAGTTGTGTTTACTTAGTTATTATAGATTTTAACCCTACTCCTTTGCTTATTATAAATTTTAACCCTATTCCTCTGTACTTCTGACAGGCTTATTCCAAAGTAACTTTGCTAATCTGTCTGCAGTGCCACCTGAGACACTTTGGGGAAGTTGTAGCATGCACCCAACAAATAAATCCATGAAAAATTTTTTAAAAAAGTTAATGCAGGGGCGGCTAGATGGCATACTGGATAAAGCACCGGCCTTGGAGTCAGGAGTACCTGGGTTCAAATCCAGTCTCATATACTTAATAATTACCTAGCTGTCTGGCCATGGGCAAGACACTTAACCTTGTTTGCCTTGCAAAAAACCTAAAAAAAAAGTTAATGCATTGGTAGATGAAGTTTCCACACCAAAAGTTTTATACATAAATGAAATAATGGGGTCTAGGCTCTTCCTCTAACCCCATTGGGATGAAGAGACAGGGAGAAACACCAAAAACTAGCCAGTAAAGAGTAAATCTGAATCTTAAAGTACAAAACTACATAATAACATTATCTATGCTCTATTGTATTTTTATATTTTAAGTATTTCCCAATTATACTTAGGGTTTAGGCTTGCCCTCTAGATTATTGTACAATGTAGGCATTTTGATCCAGTCCAACCCACACTGTCCTCATAACTATTTATGGGGTTCTCATAGTACAAAATGCCCACTTGAAGGTTTTGCTGTTTGGTGAAAAGTTCAGAATATTCATGCCTGAAATTCATGCCTCTTCTCTAGAGACCAAAGACTCAGAATCCAGTACACTCTCTGGTTTTTTTTATTGGATTGCAGCTTTCCTTGACTTCCTAAGTATTCGTATCAATATATGCTAATAGAGTCTCTGGACTCAGAATCAAAAGATTCCTCTCTCTGACTCTTAATAGTTATAGGAGTAAGAACAAATCACTTCACTTTCCCATGCCCCAGATTTTTTTTAAAATCTGTAAAATGAGGTAATAATGGGGATAATGATAGATGGTTTGAGTGCTGCATTGGTTCACCTGGAGTGTTTAAAAAACCTTGGAATCCTCCAGGTCACACAGCTACACAATTATTAAGTGTCTGAAGCTGAATTTGAACTCAGGTACTCCTGACTCCAGGGCCGGTGCTCTATTCACTGCACCACCTAGCCACCCCATCAGCACATATATATATATATATATATATATATATATATATATATATATATATATATATATGTGTGTGTGTGTGTGTGTGTGTGTGTGTGTATGTGTATATATATATATATATGTATGTATGTGTATATGTATGTATATATATGCATTGGGGTTTCAAAAAAAAAGGCAAAAGATGGTCCCTGCCCTAAAGGAATTTAAAATATAATGCAGATGACAACATGAAAAAATATATTTAAAAGTAAGAGTGAGCTTTATATAGGATAAATCGAAAGTAATCAACAGAAGGAAGGCACTAGAATTGAGTTCATCTTCTACAGATTTATAGGAGATCATGACTAAGAACTAAACAACATGAGAAGGCATCTGCACCATTTTCTGAATTGTGCACATTGAAGAAACATGGGATAAATGAAATCTTGAAGAATTATCATGAATACTCTTCCTGGTGCCACTTTACAAAGAGGAGGGTCCCCAGAGTAGCATCCTCAAACAACACAAGTGTGATAATAAGCATCAGTCAGTGGCAGAGGACCAAGCTGGGCAGCAACAGTATATGAAAAGGGAAGGAAAATAATGTGAAAGTAAACAGCAGGCTAAATAATTTATGATGGATAGGAGCACAGATGCTCATTTCTCTTCAGGTGAGGGTGGAAATGTTTCCCCAAGCCAAAACTCACTGTGCAGCTTGTGCCTGCTCCACAGTTCAGAAGTTTCAGAAAATAAACACTGTCTTATTGTTGAAGTCAGGGTCATTGAGCTCAGAAAGTCAGAAAGCCACAGGATGTTACAGCTGGAAGGAATCTTAGTGTATAGAATAAGGAATGACCATTAGAAGAAACCTTGGAGATCACCTCCTCTGCTGTTATTTTCCTTCATTCATCCATCAACCACCTAGCCCCTCCCAAGTAAAAAAACATTTCACTAAGATACCTTTGTCTGAGTAGGTGAAAGAAGGTATAGATACAAATAGCCAGAGAAGGGATTAGAATGGGAGAAATCATCTTTCTGGCTGGGAACAACTCTGCTAGCTCCAGAGAAGGAGTGAGAATTTTTTGTTTGAGGGGGTCAAGTATTAGAGGAAAGGGGCTAGTCAATGGGAGCAGTGTAGGCTCTGCTTACTGCCAAACCATACTGGGAGGCTGGGTGAATGTGACTCTGGAAGTTCATGGTGATGCATAATAGAATCCTACTTACCTTTTAAGAGCATGGGAATTTGGATTAGATAACTGCATGGTAAAGATACAGGACTTTTAATTGACTGCTAAACAGGAATTAAGAATATATACAGGGGCAGCTAGGTGGTACAGTGGATAGAGCACCAGCCCTGGAGTCAGGAGTACCTGAGTTCAAATCTGGTCTCAGACACTTAATAATTACCTAGCTGTGTGACCTTGGGCAAGTTACTTAACCCTGTTGCCTTGCAAAAAAAAAAAAAGAATATATACAAAAGAATAGGAAGCATAGGGCTGACTTCACGAAGGAGTCTGACTGTGAAACCCTAGACAAGATCAGATTTTTTCAAAGAAAGCACTGATTTGTGTTAGTAAAGGTTGTTCCTCAAAAGAAGTGACCTAATGGGGCAGCTAGGTGGTGTAGTGGATAAAGTACCGGCACTGGAGTCAGGAGTACCTGGGTTCAAATCCGGTCTCAGACACTTAATAATTACCTAGCTGTGTGGCCTTGGGCAAGCCACTTAACCCTGTCTGCCTTGCAAAAACCTAAAAAAAAAGTAACCTAAGCCTCTAAAATCACAGGTCCATGCAAAAATAAATACATAAATAAATAAATAACTATGGACTTATCATTTCTCTACCAAAAAAACACTTCAATAGCTATCTATTGTTTATTAAATAAATTATAAATACCTGATCTCCACACTCAGCTCTAATTTATCCCCACCACTTTGTCCAGTTTACATTTCTCTTATTTGTGTGGTATATGGTCTAGACTTCTTGCTCCCCACCCCACTTGACATAGGATGAGATTAGGTTCTGCACCATATCTATATTTCCATGCTTATTTCAATACATCAATATTCCCACCAAAGATTCAAAGGCCCATCTATACCTTCTCATCCATGTCCTCCTATAAATCCTCCAAAGGGAGGTCCATTGGGCATGCTAGAAGTCCTCCTTTAAATAGTTTGCTTAACATCACCTGGATACCAATAGAATACACTGGTTTTCCACTGGGATTCTGCTCTGGTGCAATATTAGACTTTGCATTAACTTTAATGAAGTAAGTGTTTTTAAATTTACAAAAAGAATTGGGCTAGTAGGGGTTAGACTTTCTCTAGACAATGATCCTTCCAAAAAAGCAATTTGAGCCCCACAGTGTTGACATAGAAAGATAGGGTCTGAGGATGGCAGGAATACAGGTGAGATTGAACATGACTGACTGACTGTTGGGAGCCAGGGTCTCTAAGCTGTTTGACACAGTTGCAGCAAGAAGACTCAAGGCAGTCACATTGCCTGATGGAACAACACTTCCTTCTTCAATATATATATATATATATATATATATATATATATATATATATATATAGGGATTCCATGCATACCGATATTTGTAAGTTTATTATTGATTGCAATATTTACTCACCCTAATAGTGGAATGACTATAAAGGAAGGATTTTAGAAAAATTCCTTGAATAAAACAGATTGTAAATTCTGTCCAAATTTAACAGGACTGCCTCTCCCTGAGGCATACAAAAAGCTTCAACATTATGAAATCTATGGAAAACCCAGCAATGGGAATTCCAAGGAGATGCCAGATGTATACAGGGAATACAGATACAAGATGGGTCAGATAGAATTCCAGGGAAATTAATAGTTTTGCCCCCCTTACCATATACAGGAATATATGAAAAAGATGGTGAGAAAATAGTACAGGTGACCAGTATGTGAACTCTAGCAGCCTTAGTTTCTTAGGAAAGAAGAAGAAAGTCACAGAAACTGTGGTTTCTACCAACAAGGCCTGAAAGAAAAATTGGTTATTGTAAGAGTTAATGGATGGGTGGACAAGCATAAAGACCCTCACTATAGATTGTTAAGGAAATGCATCAAAAAACATTACTTACACAAAAAATATAAAAAACTTTCCATTAAAAGAATTGCTTAATTAATAACTTTAAATGAATTAACAATTATACAATGTAGTAATAAATAAGGTAACAGATAGGTTGAGGTCATCATGGTCTGAGTAGGGATAAAAAAATCAATTAACTATATGATTATTAATTAAACTTGTAATTACATGATTAAAACTTGTAACCACATGAATTATACAATTGATGATGAAAATTGTACACTTTTGTAACCAAGGAAATGATCTTAGCTTGCTTGAAACATACATGATTCTGAGAATATAAAAATAAATCCAAGCAGCTGACAGTCAGTCAACCTGCTCCTACCTTTACCCTTGTTGACTCAACTCATTTCACTGACTCTATCCCTCCTGTAAAGTTCCAAGGACCCTGTGGAGGCTGGACCCCCACAACTGACTGAAACATCCGTTCATACCTGGAGAGCATCTGAGCAGGAAAAACACCAGAAACAATGCTTGTGTACTTTCAAACCAGCTCATACTTGTGACAAGTAAAGTACAGGTTAAAGTATAGGAGCAGGTTAGGGCTTATTGGAATGGTAGTGTAGAATGGTCTAGGGGCTTCTGGGTATTTCCATGGCTCCCTGTTTGTGTGTATGATCAGTGGCAGATTCCCTAAGAGATGATCCTGGGCACAAGAACGTGTGGTATGTGTATGTATCCTCTGGATTGTGAATATCATTGAATTACTCCAGAATCTAGATTAAGGTTCTTTACCTTTATTTTACATTTTGTTTTATATGTGTGTGCATACAAATGTATATATGAATACATTTATTTTATATATTTTATTCTATATTTATATTTTGTTTTATATTCTTAACTTTTACTTTATATTTGTCAGTATGCTGAAGCTTATATACTCTTAGATTGATGTTTTAAAATTCATAAATACATAGGATTATAAAAAAATTAAATCTATTGTAATTAATATCAATTATTTCCCTAATTTACAAGATCTCCTGAAATCTTCCCACAGACCTTTTAAAGTTCCCTGGACCTCAGCTTAAGAATCTTTTGTTTAGCTATGTTACATCAAAAAGGAAAAACTGATTGTTGAAGAAATTATCCCATTTACTATTCTGGCTCCCTTTTATGTTTTGTTTTCCCCATTAGAATGTAAGGTTATGAGGTGACTAGGTGGTGCAGTGCATAAAATGCCAGCCTAGAGTCAGGAGGACCTGAGTTCAAATCCAACCTCAGACACTTAATTACCTAACTGTGTGGCCTTGGGCAAGACACTTAACCCCATCGCCTTGCAAAAACCTAAAAAAAAAAAAAGATTGCAAGGTTGTTGAAAGTAGCCAACAACTTTTGTTGTTGTTGGGGGTTTTTTGGTTTCATCAGCTCTTATAACATTTCCTGGTATAGAAAACACTAAATGCTCTAAGTATCTATCTACCTATCTGTCTTTTATCATCTATCCAATCTATCTTCTATCCATCATCTATTCATCTATCCATCTATTAATCTATCTTCTATCATCTATCCATCTTAACTATCTTTTTGTCATCTAGTCATCTATCTCTCTATCTTCCATCATCTATTCATCTACATATCTATCTTCTATCCATTCTCTATCCATCTATCTTAGCTATCTTCTACTCTCTATCATCTACCTACTATCTATCTTTCTATCTTCTATCATCTATCCATCTAACTTCTATCTATCTATGTCTCTATCTATGTATCTATCATGTATGTATGTATGTATGTATGTATCTATCTATCTATGTCTAGCCAGCCTGCTCTGGAAAACCATAATCATAGTACATCACTACTTCCTTCTGATTATTATTAGGAAATATTTATTTCTACTGAATTTAAATCTCCCTCTCTACAACTTATCATTACAGAATCAGGACTTGTAGGCTGGAAGACCTCAGAGAAGTTCACATGTGGATTCATTTGACACTAAAAAGCTAGATTCTTTTTCAATTCTACCAAGAGTTTCTGTGCTTTCTCCTAGACTAATACATGGCTTTGGACCAAGGAAGATGGAAATAGTAGTTTCATATGCCTTAAGAGAGCAGAATGGTCCTGGACTCTTGCACTCTGCTTCTCTGCTTGTGGAGTTGGAGGGATTTAAAGTTAGACGAGTTAGCTATCTTACTGGACATCTCTTCATCATCATCTTCTTTTTTTTTTTGGAGAGCAGAAGTTTTTTTATTTCATTTCGTTTTATTTTATTTTATTTTTTAATTCTCATTTTGTATAAATTTTTTTTACATTAATAAAATATTCTTGTTGAAGAGTAAACAAAATACCCCCCCACCATGAATATAGACTTGCTTGGGCGATAAAGTAAAGGGGAGAGAAAAAAAATTAAAATAAAAAAATAATAGTAATAATTGTAGGTATGGCCAGGTGGCACAATGGACAAAGCACCAGCCCTGGAGCCATGAGCACCCGAGCCCACATCCAGCCCCATAGACCCAACAATCACCCAGCTGTGTGACATGCAAGCCACCTGATCCCCACTGCCCTGCAAAAACCAAAAAGAAGAAAAAAAAAGACCCAAAATAAAATAAAATAGTAATCATAGTAGGGGTGGCTGGGTGACAGACAGAGCACAGAGCATTGGCCCTTGAGACAGGAGCACCTGGGTCCAAATCTGGCCTCAGACATCCAAAGATCACCCTGCTATGTGGCCCCAGGCAGGCCACCCAGCCCCATTTGCCCTGCACCCTCCCCCAAATAATAATAATAAAAAATGTGCTTCAGTCTTTGTTCCAACACCAACAACTCTGTCATGGGTGGTTCGCATTCTTTATGATAAGTCCATCACAAAAGTTGCTTCCATATTTTTCCAGCATTGCCATTGCTGATCACAACTCCCTCCTTTCTTATTTCTCCACTACCATGTACTATATTTTCTCTCTCCTTTCACTCTGACTCTGCTGTAGCTACCGGTAGCTGAGTGGCGCAGCAGACAGATCCCTGGTCCTGGGGCCAAGAAGCCCTGAGACCCCATACCACCCCTTAGGCCCAGAATCCACCTGGCCTCATAGTCCTGGACAGGCCTTCCAATCCCAGCCGCTTGCAAGAAGTAAAAAAAGAAAATGTATTATATATGACCACTCTCCACCATGGTCCATCCTCTCCTCCTTTATTCACATCCCCACCCCTTCCTCCTGCGCCCCCCTTCTTCTTACTCCAGATGTCTATACCCCATTGAGTATATATGCTGTTTCCTCTCCTAGCCACCTTTGATGAGAGCAAAGGTTCCCTCATTCCCCCTTGCCTCCCCCCTTCCATATCATTGCAATAGCTCATTGTAATAAAGAAAAATCTTATTATGTGAAATATCTTGACCTATTCCCCCTCTCCTTTTTCTTTCTCCCATTCCATTTCCCTTTTTCCTATTGACTCCATTTTTACACCATATTTTATCTTTGAATTCAGCTTTCTTCTGTGCTTCAACTATAAAAGCTCCCTCTACCTGCTTTATTAACTGAGAAGGTTCATATGAGTATTATCAGTGTCATTTTTCTATGCAGGAATACATGCAGTTCATCATCATTAAGTCCCTCATATTTCCCCCCTCTCCTCCAATCTCCATGCTTCACCTGAATTCTGTATCTGAAGATCAAACCTTCTGTTCAGCTCCGGCCATTCCAAAAGGAACATTTGAAATTCCCCTGGTTCATTGAAAGTCCATCTTTTTCCCTGGAAGAGGACATTCAGCCTTGCTGGGTAGTTCATTCTTGGCTGCATTCTAAGCTCTTTTGCCTAACCGGTATATTATATTCCAAGCCCTATGAGCTTCCAGTGTAGTTGCTGCAGTGTAGTTGTGTGATCCTGACTGCAGCTCCATGATATTTGAACTGTGTCCTTCTGGCTGCTTGTAATATTTTCTCTTTGACTTGGGAGTTCTGGAACTTGGCTATAATATTCCTGGGGGTTGGTTTTTTGGGATCTCTTTCTCTGGGGGATCGGTGGATTCTCTCCATTTCTATTTTGCCCTCTGCTTCTAGAATATCGGGGCAATTTTCCTGCAGCAATTCTTTGAAAATGATGTCAAGGCTCTTTTCCTGATCATGACTTTCAGGTATTCCAATAATTTTCAAATTATCTTTCCTAAGTCTGTTTTCCACATCAGTTGTTTTTTCAATGAGATATTTCACATTTTCTTCTAATTTTTCATTTTTTTGGTTTTGAAGTATTGATTCCTGATTTCTGGTAAATTCATCAATCTCCCTGAATTCTATTCTTTGTCTGAAGGATTTGTTCTCCTCAGAGAGTTTTCTTATCTCTTTTTCCATCTGGCCAATTTTGCTTTTTAAGGCATTCTTCTCCTCAATAACTTTTTGAACTGTTTTATCCATTTGACCTAAGCTGGTTTTTAGCGTGCTATTTTCTTCAGCATTTTTTTGGATTTCCTTGACTAGGCTGATGACTTCATTTTCATGTTTTTCCTTCATCTCTCTCCTTTCTTTTCCCAGTTTTTCTTCCAACTCCCTCATTTGATTTTCAAAGTCTTTTCTGATCTCTGTCATAGCCTGAGCCCAATTTCTGTTTTTCTTGGAGTCTTTGGATGCAGGAGCTTGTGCTTCCTCATCTTCAGACTGAGTGGCTTGATCCTTCTTGGGCTCATATGCAAAATATTTCTCAATGGTCTTTCTCTTATTTCTCTGCTTGCTCATTTTCCCAGCCTGGGCCTGGTTTTGGGGTGCTTCCTGAGCTTTTGGGACACTCCCACAAGGGTCTCAGTGTGTGAGGCTCTGTCCTCCCTCCTGGTCTATGAATGACCACAAGTGCCCCCCTTTGCCATGGGGCTGAGGTGGGGGGGGCTGCTGTTCTATGGGGGGGTCTAGACTGTGATCAGGATCTGAATGTGGTCAGAGCCCCAGAGTCCTGTTCCAGGGGCAGAGGACAGAGCTCAGCAGTCTCTCTCTCTTCACTCCCCTCCCTAGGATCAATGGGCTCTTGCCCTGGGGGCTCCTGCTTAGGGGCTCAGCCTGCTTCTGTTTCCAGATCTGGGCTGCAGAAAGACCAAGCTGCTTGCTGTGTGCCCTGAGGGCTGGGCTCCACGTGCTCACTCTGGCAGAGGTCCCCTGCTGTTCCCCCACTTTGTGCCCGGTGCTCCTCGGGGTGCAGCTCAGGAGACTCCCCCACTGCTGTGAGCTGAGACTCCCAGCACCCTGGGGCTGCCTCAGGGAGGCTGAAGTTCTTTGGCTCTGTCGGGCCGCCTCTCTGACGTGGGGGAGCAGAGCCTTTCTGCTCTTTTCCAGGTTACCTTGAGTAGGAAAACTGCCTCACTGGGTCCCTTTGTGGGTTCTGTCTCTCAAAAGTTTAGTTAGAGTCCTTAGTTTCAAGTTTTATCAGAGAGCGCCTAAGACTTCCTTCTTGTCACCTAAGACTTCCTTATTGTCGCCATCTTGGCTCCACCCCTCTCCCCTCCATCATCATCTTCTGATACATTCAGAGGTTCAACTCAAAAGCCACCTCCTCCATAGTTCTTGCTGATGTCCTTCCTTTGTTTTTCTGAGGGGACTGACAACATCCAAGTGATATCTTGACTTGCTCAGTAATTTGATTTAAGTGAAGTAGAGTTGTGCAAAGTCATTGGCCTCATTCTTTCTTTCTGAGTCATATGAGTGGCTTGATAAAAGTCAAAGTGATTGACAATGGTCCAGGACACAGTGGCCTGTTCAAAGTGACAAAAGGGAAATCAACAAATACTAGAGGGGATGTGGGAAAATAAGTGTATTAATATGCTATTAGTGAAGTAGTCCAGTCATTCTGGTACTCTAATACAGTGCCTAACTTAATAAATGTTTATTGATTAATTAATTGATTCTGGAAAGCCATTTAGAATTATTCCCCCCAATTATTAAACTGTAGATAGATAGATAGATAGATAGATAGATAGATAGATACCATTACTATATCCATACTTCCTAAAATCAAAGAAAGAAGAAATATTTATGAGAATAATTTTTGCAATACTAAACTAAAAGGGTTCTCATCAATACTCATCAATTGGGGGAATGGCTGTTATGATATATAAAGATAATAGAATTCTAGCATGATATAAGGAATGATGAAGCAAATGGTTTCAGAAAAACCTAGAAAGACCTGTATCAACCTTGACTACCCCCAATCCAAACACCAGTTGACAGTTAATTCTTCTTAATCTTATCTCATAGCAATTTTTGCTTTGCCTATTATCTTGCAAAAGAAAATGCAACTTGGTGATACAGTAGATAGAGCTCTGGCCCTGGAGTCAATAGGATCTGAGCTCAAATTCAGTCTCAGATACTTCACACTTACTCACTGTGTGACCTTGGACAAGTCACTTAACCTTGATTGCTTCAAATCTAAGGCTATCTCCAGATATTATGATCCATATCTGGTCACTGGACCCAGGTGACTATGGAGAAGACAGTGAGGCTGGTGACTTAGTACAGCACCCCCTCACTCAAAGAATTCATTTGCATGTCATGGCATCACCTCCCTGATGTCATGGTCTTCTTAGAGAACAAAGGCCACATAACAACAACAATCATCTTGCAATTTGTTTTATTTATTTTTGTATGTCTTATCACCCAGACTTGATTGTAAGCCCCATGAAGGAAGGCATATCTTAGTTATTTGTCTATCTTCCCCAGGACCTAGTGCAGAATATTGTCTATAATCAGTATCTAAATTCATTAAATGAAGGAATAAGCCTGACTCAAGTCTGAGAAACCCAACCTCTCTCTCTGGCAGGAGAGGGAGCTCGAAGGGAAGGGTTAGTCAGTCACTTCATAACTCAAAATAGAGAAGTCCATATTGGGCCACACCCAATTACTCTCTCTTTAGCTCTGTTAACACAAACTATTTCTTTTCTTAAGATCAGCTATTGTTAGACAACAGTCACCTGAAACATCCTTTGTTCTTCACATCCTAACAATACCCATGAGTCAAAAGGTCTGACTGTAGTAAAATAACCCAAAGATTAAACAAAAAAGTGCTTCTTTACTACTTCGTGTTCATCTCATCCCAAAAATTGCACTGATTTGGACTTTCTTTTGGTATTGAAATAATGAAATAGTTCTTCTGCTAATAGTAGTGTTATTGGGAAAAAAATTGTTAGTTAAATCCTTAGCAATTACCAATATTAGCAATAAGATTGGAGCAGACCTTCTTTTTTGAAAGTCCAGAGTCTCTGGGAACATAGGAAGAGCTGATAATGTACCAGAACTGAGTTCAAACGTAAACTGTGTGACCCTGGAAAAATCATTTCACTTGTATCTGCCTCAGTTTCTTCAAATGTAAAATGGGAATAAGATTAAATGAGGATATGGGGCAGCTAGGTGGCATAGTGGATAAAGCACCCACCTTGGAGTCAGGAGTACCTGGGTTTAAATATGGTCTCAGACACTTAATAATTACCTAGCTGTGTGGCCTTGGGCAAGCCACTTAACCCCATTTGCCTTGCAAAAAACCTAAAAAAAAATTTTTTAAAAAAGATTAAATGAGAATATAATGTTTGTGTAAAATATTTAGCACAGTGTCTGGCTCACAGTAAGTATTTAAGAAATGGTTGTTCCCTGCATTTCCTCCTCTGGAAGCCCTCCAGCCAATAAATGTCCTTCCTACAAGGTGGCATTCAGAACTGAACACACTATGCCAGATAACTCCTGATGAAGGCAGGACTACTTCCTTTATAATTCCTAAAGTAATAGGAATGTAATTCCCCCTCTATGTTACACATCTAATTTCTACCTTTCCATTAGTTCTCCAGTGCCCTTAATGAGTTGAAAGGGTATCCAGGTTCCATTGACTCCCTCAGTTTTACATCTCCAAGTACCTCAGCTTTATTTAACCACTTGACAGATTAGCTTTTACAAAGGAATATATACTTGAAACACATAGCAAGACCAAACACAAAGCTTTCCCTAGCACTCTCCTACACTCCCTTGGTCTATGGAGAGGGAAGGGAGATAAAGCTCCAGGGGACAGAGTCTCCCCCCCATCACCCCAGAACTGAAAGACAAACCCCAACATTTTTTTTCTCAGAATCATAGAGCCTAAAGGGTGTGGAAAGATAAATCTTCCCACACCCAATTTAGTGCAAGGAGCTCATGCTGTGGGTAAACAAGACCTCCAGAAATTACCAGAGAGTGAGACTGTTCCAGTCTAGTAGTTTTAGACACAAACAGTTCCAACTAGACAACCAGTGGAAAGAGTCTGGGTGTAACCATACAGTAGGCCAATGTAGGATGGCTTCTCTTAGAAGCAGATTTCTGGCATTTCCCATGTGACTGCCTCCATCTTTAGACTCTTGATGAAGGGAGGAAATTGGCTTCAGAAAAGGGAGCTTAAAGATCGGATCTACGGGGATTCATTTGGGGGTGAAGAGCTCACCAGTCTCTGACTCAGGAGCTGAAGAAAAGACATAGACTTCAATTTACAGGTTGCTCAAAAATTTTTAAGTTACTACAAAGTTCACAGGTCCCAACCAAATCTACAAACTTGTTCACAAATTAAGTCCTGTGGAGAAGCAACTAGATAGTGAATTTCTTAAAAGATAGCAGAAGTTGAGGTTTAAAAGGGCTAAAGTGCTTAAAAAGAAAAGGAAAACAAAAGAAAAATAAAGTTTAGATCAACATACATGCAGTCACATGGACCTGGGGGCTGTATTGGGAGTTACATGCTGTGAAAGGAGTCAAGTTCAAAGGGAAAAGAGACAAGAAAAGAAGCTTTGGTCAACATAGATCGAACCACATGAAACTATGACTGGATTGTTCGAGCAGTATGAGCCAGACAACATGAGTCCATTTTAGAGAGAGAATAGACCAGCAATCAGGGCAGAGGAGTCCAGGAAAGAAAGTCTGCTCCAGTGAATTTTTGCTTAAATGCATTTCCTTGGTAGGTGGGACAAGGGTGGTGCTTGAGAAGTGGTTTTAGCACCTGGTTTCAGGTATTCTCCAATACCATGCCACAGGGGAGTGACTAAAACAGCACATTGGGCATGAGTGGTTTTCTATATACTTGTGCTATACCTTCTCCTGCCCCAAAGGGCATGATCAAAAAGTAATGGAGAGCAATCCCATGGTATAACTCTGTGTCCAGAGTTTATCTGCTACACTCTGAGAATGTGCCAAATCCTTTTTGAACACTCTGAGAATGTGCTAGAACCTTTTTGCATATCTCTCCATATGCAACCTAAGATTTTTTTTGCTGCCTTTCCACGCTAATTGATTCACACTGATCTTGCAGTCCACTAAAACACCCAGATACTTTTCTGTCTGTTTCTAACTCTGAATGCCTCTTCTTGTAATTGTACCTATTTTTTAACCAGAGGAGTAGGGCTTTGCAATTATATATTGCCATTAAATTTCATCTTTTTATATTCAGTCCATTGTTTTAGACTATTAATATCTTTTTGAATTCTCATTTTGTATCCTTATTAACCAATGTCTCATCAACCCCTCTTACCTTCATGTTTTTAGCAAATTGAAAAGGCATGTATCTGTAACTAGGAAATGAAAGCCAAAAGGAAGTAAAATTTCCCCAAAGTAACCCTGGGAGTTTAATGTCTAGAAGCAACATGACACAAAGCTTCTAAATATGAGTTCATTTAAGTTAATGATTTTTAAATGATGAACAGACTAGGACCATGGACAGATCCCCTGGGATTTCCCCCAACTAGAGACCTCCCTCCAACAGAATCACTTATTACAACTTTGAGTCTAATTATTTAATTAGTTCAAATACAATATATCACATTGTTGCCTGCTCAAATTCTTTGACTCTGATGTTTAAGGTCCTGAATATAATACTCACAGGATTATGATTGTTCATTATAGGGGGGGTGACAACCCACAAGGATTATCTCTATTATTATTTCTAAAGTGTTAAGAAATGCATTCTGGATTTATATTTAATCTCTGATTTTTTGACAGTGGCATTGAAGAGAAATTTATGATAAAACTGATTCAGAGTAGCGTGGTGATAGTAAGATTTGTTGAACCATGGAAAATACTCAATTGATGTAAATATAGGCTGCTTCTGAATATAAGCAGCATCTCTAAAATAAAATTTCTCTGAAAGGAAAAAGAAACCAAACTAAAACTAAACTAAAAACAAAAATAATTAAGCAAAATTATAGTAAACTACAAAAATTACTATGGGAATTTAAAAAATACTAGTACACCAATGAACCTATCATCTCACCAATGTATTTATTACTTCCAACATTACATCTCTCAACCATATATAGCTATCTAACCTTTGATCATGTCTTCCTATAAATTTGTGAAAGAAGTCCTACTCAATTTGCTGGAGACCTTCTTCATGATCTTTCAATGATGTGAGGATACCAATGAGGCATATGGCAGTCCATTGGTCATCTCTCACTCTTAACATATGACCCATCTATTTATCTTTTCACTTATATGTATCTTTGATGATATGCTTTATACCACTTTTGCCTTGTTGATAATGCATTGCTGTCTATTTACAACCACATTGGACCTCTGCCTAGTCCTTTGGGGAGTCTTCAGCTTCCATTCTTGACAGGCTAGAATTTTTAATGACATAGCCACAACACCACTAAAAGAATATTGGAATTCAAATGATGAGTCTTTGTGTCATAAAGAAGCTTAAAGTTGTTAAAAGAACTTTGCAGTTTCCCAAAAAAAATCAGTCCAACCCACTCATCTACATTTTAGTTCTGGTCTCAAATCATTTTTCCTTAGCTCTTTCAGTTATATATTACACACACATATATACACATATATCTATGTGCATGTATATATATGTGTGTGAATACATACATACATATGTACAAATGTCTATATCTTGTGTTCATACACAATACATGCATATACACACACAGAAATGGAGGTATATCATATATGTTTCCATTCAAAGATACATTCATCCTTATGGATGAACCCTACAGGTTGTCCTATGCGTCACAGCTGTACCATTCTTCACTCACTTGGTTTTTCCCGTGTTGATTGTCAGACTCAACTCTTTTGAATGATTATGGCTCCTATTGGGAAGCACTTCAATATCTGGAGGCTTCCTGGAATCAATACACTATCATCTGGGAATAGAGGAGGATCTGGGATTACTATTCTACTTGAGAGACTTTTGCAATTCAATTGTGAATAGCTTTGGTGACCACACCTCTTCCTATCAATATGTTCCTTCATGTTAATAATCAGAAACTTGTTGAACAATATTATTTTTATTGTTTGTATTTCAAGAATTCACATAATTTTCACAAATGAATGAGAAGCTTTAATACAGAAAGGTCTTCAAGGTGGTATTTTGTTCCAACAAATAAAGGTTGTTGGTTGGTTTGGGTTTTTTAAAATATAAAAAACAAATAACAAAGATAGGGATTTTATATACTCTCAATTTTTCAATCACTTAAATAAAGGTAAAGATGTTTTATTATGTAAAAACATTCACAAAAACCTACCTTTTCCCTTTTGATGTCCTCATTAAGATGCCCTCTATGTGAATGTACATTATTCTCTTAAAATTTTAATCAGTTTCTATTCTAAATAGGAAACTTTTTGTTCATTTGTTCATGTGTTCTTCTTATACTAGGAACAGAGCAATGATTATTAAAACAAACCTAAGACTGACATTAAAGGCCACATTTTGGTTTTACATCAGATTCAGAGGGAAAGTGAAACTTTTGTTTATATCAACACACCAAGTGACATGAGTGGTGTATGTTTTTGCAGGACTGTTTCCAAAAACCTGTTGTCAGTAATATCATCTTTTAAATTATTCCTGTTTGAAAAAAAATAATGAAATATATTTCTTTTTTCTCTTTTACTATTTTATTTTTCCCCAATTCCATGTAAAAACAAATTTTAATGTTGTTTTTAAAACTTTGAGTTTCAAATTCCATATCTACCTCCTTCCCCAAATTCCCACTCCCACCCAGGGCTAGCAATCTGATAGAATTTATACACGTGTAGTCAATTCAAATGTTTCTTAGCATAGGTGCTAATACAGGTAAATCCTCAAGCAACAAAAGCAGTCCATAAATATTTTGGATCATGAAAAATCTACTCAGGCTGAGAGAAAGAGAAAGACAGAGGGAGAGAGAATGAGAGAGAGAGAGAGAGAGAGAGAGAGAGAGAGAGAGAGAGAACAAGCATTATGTATCTGCTATGGGAAAGGCACTATGCTAAGCATTTTACAAATATTATTTCATTTAATCCTCTCAACAACCCTGAGAAGCAGGTGCCTGAGCCATAATTACAGGTAGAAAAGAGCCATTTTGGATTCAGCCAAAGTGTTCAAGTCAAGAGAACCTTGATAGAATGAAGATGTTGTTAAAACTTAAATCCAGTTATTGATTATTGTCACAGCTGTGTTGAAGGGAGGGGCTAAAGTTCAATTCAAGAACTGATTATGGAGAAATGTCAAGGGAACATGAGATTGAGAAATGCTAAGCAAAACAACCAATCATGGTTTCAGAGAACCAGTGGTGAAGCATATTATTCATCTTCCCACAGAGAGGTAATGAGCCCAAGGTGCAGAATGAGACTTACAGTTTTTCCCCATGTAACACACCCTTTTTCAAAAAATTTGGGGTCTAAAATCTGGAAGTGTATTATACAGAGGTTGTAGATTTTTTACTTGCATTTCCCACTTTTTCTGGCTTCTTGTCTTTGTGTTCATTATTTTGCATATGTTACCTGTATATTAGTTTACATTTTGCCATGTTCTGCTCAGAAAATGGCTCAGAAAATATTTTTGTCCAGTGTTGAATTCAAATTCAAAGTGATCCAGTTTGCAAAAGTGAATGGAAATCATGCTGCTGAATGTAAGTTTGTTCTTTCTCCAACTAAGAAAACAATCTAAGACTATCTATGTGATGAAGAAACCTTCCTGAAAACACCATGGCAGAAGATGACCATGAGAGGCAAGGCAGCCAAATGGTCTGATTTAGAGAGGGAATTGAAAGGATGGATTGAAGTGCAGAGGGACATTGGAATTCCTGTGTCCACAAAGATGGCTCAGCAGGAGGCAGGAAGAATTACTGATGAAAAAGAAATTACTTATTTCAAAGGACGACCCAATTGGTGCTTCAAGTTCATGAAACAGAATGGACTAAGCATGTGTACATGCACCAGACTTGCCCAAAAGATGCCTGAAGGCTATGAGTAGAAGATGCTTGAATTCCATGATGAATAAAACTTGAATTCAGTAACTTTATGTAATTCATTTTTTTTTCAAATTTCAGGCCCCCAAATTAAGGTACATTGTATACATGGGAGTGTCTTATGCATGAGAAATATGGTACATTTTTTTAGACATGGTCAATATGGGAATTTGTTTTTCTTGGCTAAGCATATTTGTTTTTTGATTGTTTGTTTTTTAGGTTTTTGCAAGGCAAACAGGGTTAAGTGGCTTGCCCAAGGCCACACAGTTAGGTAATTATTAAGTGTCCGAGTTCAGATTTGAACTCAGGTACTCCTGACTCCAGGGCCAGTGCTCTATCCACTACGCCACCTAGCTGCCTCTGCTAAGCATATTTGTTACTTGGCTTTTGTTTTTCTTTCTCCCAGTATTGGAGTGAGGGGTGAGGGGTGAGGGAGGAAATCAAAATTAATTGTTATTCTTTGAAAAAAAATAAAATTGAGAGAAAAAGAGAAAGAAATGCCACAAAAAGAGCTGAATAGGAGTATTTGCCTACTCCAAGCAATGGTCTTTTGCTAGGAGCCATTCTCTGTAATATTTGGGAAAATGAGAACTTAGAACAAGGGAACATGTGTACAAAGTGCTAAAAAGTCAAGAAACGTTTTGAAATTCAATGAATCCTGGAAAACTCAGGGCTTCCAGCCCTGAAAGCACTCTCTCTCTCTCTCTCTCTCTCTCTCTCTCTCTCTCTCTCTCCTGGGAAGTTAGCAGTTGCAACAATGACATAATTACCAGATGGTCCTGCCCTTGTTCTTTGATTAGCTGTTGACATTAGACAAACTCTTTGGACTAACTTCAATGTTAACCAGATAAAATTGACTTAAAGAGGGAGTTGTGACACAAAGTATCCTTTAAAAGAGACCAGAAGGTTCAGGACCTAAAACCAAAATTAGTCATTCTAGAGCCTAAAAAGATATGTTCAGATTCCAAATTTATCAGTTGATAGTTCCCCACCCCCAAGCTCCCTTTTTTAGAGGGATTTAGAGAGAAGGGAGATTAGAGCACACACCAAATGATTCATCCATGTGTCTCTGGAATTTGCCTCTATCAGTGACAGTAAAACTAATCCACCCCCTGTCCTCCCTTCTGTCTGGTTAAAATGCAGAAACCCAACTCAGAAGAATATTATTTGTGTGACTATGCTAAGAGTACACTCCACCTACTTTATTTAGATATGCAGCTGTTAAGCAACATTGTTCTCACACTAAGTATTATTGTCTCTTCTTAATTACATTTGCCAATTATCTTTTCTTTAGTACTTACGTGATGGATAGTATGTGGGATCTCACTAAAAGTGTTTAATATCTAATGGTAAGTATTTTGAGAGAAGGGGAAGGTCTCCACTTGAACAAAAGACCATTGGACCCTTAAGAAATGTCTCTTCTCTCCCCCCCCCCCCCCCAAGACCCCAAGCAAGTATAGTGGGAAAAGCATTTAACTCAGAGTCAGAGACCAAGGACTGAGTTCCAACTTTAATGCTTCCTAGTCAGGTGACCTTGGGCAAATCATCGCCCCTTTCTCAGTTTTTTCACCTGTGAAATGAGGCGATTGGATTGGAGATCTCTAAAGTCCTTCTCAGCTCCAATTCTTGTAATCATTTTCTTACTCCATTGGTCAAGCCAATGTAACAGAATTGGGTCATAAGATACTAGCATCCTTATTGAAGTAACCAGGAAGGAAATAGCATCTTTGTCTGGTAGATGAACACTGATTTTTTTTATCTATAAGTATCCACAAGATATATGATAAGAGGTTTTTTTTTAAGATTTCATCATCTCCCATATTAACTCTACATTCACCCAGAGGCTTGTGAATTTGAGATTTGGTGAGAAATCAATGGAAGAGAGAGAATTAAAGTTGCCCAAAGTCTGAGAGGCACACTGGGGCTACTTGGGCTACCAGATAGCTAATAAATATTTATTAATCATCAACAGTATAATATACAATGCATTATTCTCAATACAGGAGATACAAAAAGAAAAGTAAAATAATCCCTGCCTTCAAGGAGTTTATATTCTATACAACAAATACACAGATAAAGATATACAAAGTAATTTCAAGAGGGAGAGAATGCTAATAACTAGAATTCCTTTATTTAAAGAAGGAAGGGGGCAGCTAGGTGGCAAAGTAGATAGAGCACCAGCCCTGGAGTCAGGAGTACCTGAGTTCAAATCTGAACTCAGACACTTAATAATTACCTAGCTGTGTGGCCTTGGGCAAACCACTTAACCCCATTTGCCTTGCAAAAGAAAAAAATAAAGAAGGAAGGACACCTGTGGCACTCTGCTCTGGGGTTCAGTTAATAATTATTCTAAAATGCATTAATTTTTATAAAAATGTGTTACCCATAAGATCCCTGAAGGTTCAAAGGTCATTAGAGAAGAAAAAAATTAAGTTTAGAAAGGCTGTGTTACCAGCCTGGAGTCTCTAGCTCTTCTAATTCCAAAATCCATAACTCCTTCCATAGTACCTCCTCTGATTTACATTTACCTCAGGAATTTTTTTATATGGGTTTTTCTCCCTCAAACCTTTTAAACAGTAAATAAGAAAATGATACCCCTTATCTTTACAGGAGAAGTCTCTCATCAAACCCAGCCTGATTTCAGTTTCTTTCTTCCTCTTTCCCTCCCTCCCTCCCTCTCTTCCTTACTTCTCTCATTCATTCCTTCTTCCTTTCCTTCCTTTCTCCCTTCTTTCTTTCCCATTTTTCCTCCTTCCCTTTATTCCTTCATTTCTTTCTTCCTTTCTTCCTCCCTCCTTTCCTTCTTTTCTTCCCTCCCTCCTTCCCTTCACCTCTCTTTCCTTACTTTTCATTTTTTTTCTCTCTTTTCATTTATTTTCTCCTTTACTCCCTCTTATTCTCCATGTCAATGACTAAAACATGTGAAAGAATTTAAGGATTAGGAAATCTATTAAAGCACTTGTGATTGAGCTGAGTCCTTGGCCTGGATGGTCTACTTCCTCTCAGTAGACTTGTGAGTATGGAGGGGTAGGAGGCAGGAAGAATGAGAGGAGTGTATGATAGAAGAATTCTTGACTTATTTATAGAATGTGGGCCTTTTCATTTATTTTATTTTTCCTATAATTGGTGTATTTGTACAGCTGTGGTCACCTGTGTTCTCCCAGAAGTCTCCTGGGAAGACATAGGATTACCCAGAAAATATTCATAGTGAGACACTAGGCACTCACTGCTCCAGGGTCATAGGACTAAAGGGTGGATGGAGAAGTGGTCTAATCCACTTCCCTCATTTTGTATAGAGAAGGCAAAAGACTAGGAAGGGCTTTAATTTTGTTCCAGGGCAAGGAAGTAGTAAATACAGAATCAGCATTTGAATTCAAGTCTGCCCACACCAAAGCATTAAAAGGCCTCCAAAGTAAGGCTCCATCACAAAGGGTTAAACCTAAAGAACAGATGTTGATAGACTTAACTAAGGCCAAATGTGACTAAAACAGCCTCAAGCTACTTTCTTTTCCTTAGGGCTGTATGATTCACAGACCTGGGGCTATGAATCAAACTCCCCTAAAATACCAGCCACAGTTTGTTAGTACCTGAGGTCAAGGACAGCCTAGCCAACCTTTCCAAAAGTAGAATCCTAGCCCCAGAGGAAGGTTTGGGTAGCCACCAAAAAGGAAACTGAAATATTTCTGGCCAAGTTGCAGAAGGAGTGGTTACCTTGGTCAGCTCACAGAACTTAATTGTTGCTTTCAGGAAAAGGAAGGGAGGAAGGAAGAGAAAGAAGAAAGGATCAAGAAAGGAAAAAGGAAGTAAAGGAGGAAGGTAATCAAGTCATCAAACATTTATGAAAAACCTACTATGTGCTAAGTGCTGAGAAAATAAAAGTAGTCCCTTGTTATCAAAGAACTCACAGTCTCAAGGGGAAGACTATACCAATAACAATGTACAAACAAGACAAAAAATACAAGATAAATTGGAGAGAACTAAGGGAAGGGATTCTCATTAAGGGGATATTGAGAAAAATCTTCCTGTAGAAAGTGGGACCTGAAGGAAGTAAGGGAAGCCAGGAGGTACAGATGAGGAGAGAGCTGGCAGTCAGTGTTAAATGCATAGAATTTGGAGATGGTAAATTATGTCTGAGAAGCAGCAGGGAGGCCTTGTCTCTAAGTCACAAAGTACTAGAAAGGGAGTTAAGAATAAAAAACTAGAAAGGTCAGAAGGTGGTAGTTATAAAAGGCTTTAAATGCCAAAGAGAAGATTTTATATTTGATCCTGGAGGTGATAAGATGCCATTGTAGTTTTCTGAATAGGAAGGTAATATGGTTAGTTTTACATTTTAGAAAGATCAATTTGACAGTTGAGTGGAGGGGGAAGTTGAGAGAGGAGAGATTTGAAGGAGGGATGCCAACCAAAGGGTTATTGCAAAAGTCTAAGCATGTGGTAATGAGAACCTGCACTAGGGTAGTAGCAGTGTTGGGAGGGGAGAATGTTGCAAATTCATAGAATCAATTAAATCTGTCAACAGATTGGATATGGGAGATAAAAGTGAGAAGATGAGGATGACATCCCAAGTTCTGAGCCTGGGTGACTGGGAGAATGGTAGTGTCCTCCATAAAAACACAGAAGTTAGGAAGAGAGAAGGGTTTAGGTGAAAAGATAATAAATTAACTTTTGTACATGTTGAATTTAAGATGTCTTGGGGACAACAATTCAAAATGTCCAGCAGCAGCTATAAGAATAAGATCAATAGACTCTAAGAATCATTAGTTTTGCTACTGATGGAGTCACTAGGCAAAATAGTAAAGAAGGAATAGAGAAGACAGTCCAAGATAAAGATTTGTTGTACACCCAAGGTTGCACTTGAGTCATAAGAAGATATATCAAAGGAGACTGAGAAGTGGTTAGATAGTTAGGAGATCATCATCATAGAAACCTGAAGAGTGTGCAAGGCAGTGTCAGATTGCAGATTGGTTAAATTTGAGGACTGACAAGAGGCCATTAGATTTGACAATTAAAAGATGATTGCTAATTTGAGAGGAAACCAATTCAGTCAAATGATGGAGCCAGGGTTCAGAGAATTTAGAAGAACTGAAGTGTAGGCACTGGTTTCTGATCACCTTCTCCAGGAAGACATGTACAAATGGGAGGACAGACATAGATGAATAACTATCAGAGATGGAACACATGAAAGTTTTTGAGGATGATGCATACAAGTTTAAGTTTGTAGGCAACTGGGAAGAAGTCAGGACAGAAAGAGAGTGAAGATAAAATGAGAGAGTGGGAATTGCTGGAAAAGATGGAATTGAAAGGTCATGTGTACATATATGTACATGTAGAAGGGCTAGCCATATCAAGGAGAAGGCCTATTTATATGATACTGGGGAGATAGTGATTAAAAAGCAACTGAGTGATATGATATGAAAGAGGAGGAAGTTCTTGACAAATAACTTCAAATTTTTCAGTGAAATAAAAGGTAAGGTTCTCATCTGAGAAGGAGATGTGAGGGGAAGTCCCAGGAAGTTTGATGAGGGATGAATAGCTTTTTTTTAAATAAAAGAAAGATTTTATTTATTTTGAGTTTTATAATTTCCCCCCCAATCTTGCTTCCCTCCTCCCACCCCTCACAGAAGGCAATTTGTTAGTCTTTACATTGTTTCCATGGTATACATTGATCTAAGTTGAATGTGATGAGAGAGAAATCATGTGATGAAGAGCTTTAAGAAAGACTTTGGAAAGTGAATCAATTAGAGGTGTAAAAGAATTGCTGAGCCATGGGTGGGGGGAATGGAAGGGGGGAGGGGGGAGCTCAATTGAGATTATGTGAGTTAAAGGCAGAGTGTGCAGGAATAATCCAAGATTAAGATTTATCAAAGCAAAATCAGTGATAAAATAAGTGGGCAAGAGACTCAACAGAAGAGTACAAGTAGAGAAGTGAACTTGTCTACCAAGAGAGTGAAGCTAGTGAAGTAGGAAAAATAGCCTGGGAGAGGACTGAGGCAAGGAGGGGTAGGAGATCATAGTAAGGATGAATAACAAGGTTTGGAGTTGCAAAGCAGAGGGAAAAACAGTGAAATAAGGGAATTTTAGAACTCATGAACATTTTAAGTAATTCATCTGTGAGGTGATGGCAAAATCAAATATATCTGTATGTGACTAAGGTAGCTCATGGGAAATAAGTAGATAGAAAAATTAAGTGATTAGGGTATTTGAAGGAAAATCAATACGTATGTTAAAGTCCTTTAGCATGAGGGCAGGAGTTGTTGGATTAGGGTGCGGTTGGAGAGAAAAACTTCAAATTAGAACACATTGAAGAAAAGAGAATATCTTGGAAATCCAAGTACAACAGCTAACAGAATCTTGATTGGATCAAAAAAATAGAGATTTCATTGTGAACTTTAAATGAGGAGAACTGTCTTCCTGAGTGAAGGTGGTAGAGGGATAGCTTGAAGGTAGCAACAGGGAGTAAGGAATATTCCAACTTTTCCACCACTGACTTCATCAAAGGGTATGAGTGAAAGTGTAACAAGTAATTGGAAAGGGTGACCTGGGAAACTGTGTTATCCATCAGGAGGGAGCCACTCTCAGAGAAAAAAGTTGAAAGCAGGTTTGTTATTTATGGAGAAGACATTCCAAAGAGCATTATTGAAAGGAACAAAGTCCTTTATTCCTGTTCCTCTTAACACCCCAAATTGCTTGGGGGAGTTGGGTTAAGGGGAATAGAGTAGTTAAAGATGGAGGGTTTGAACAGTAACATCTAGGAGTTCAGAGTTACTAAGAAAGTGGAATGTGAGTTTACTTATTGAGAAGTGAATTTAGATAAGTTATCAACATCTTTAGGAGTTCAGCATCAAAGTGGAGTGCTCCTAGGCAGTCAGATAGAAATATGGAAAACAGAAAGCTAAAAAGGCAGCAGAGGTACACATGGGAGACTCAAGTGAATCAACTGGTAGAGGCAGAGTTTTAGGAGGGCACAGAATGTGCTCTAAGGCAGTGTGATGAAATCATTGGCCCCCAAAGTCTGGAACACTAGGAAGCTCCTCTCCTTCTTTAGTAGGGTCTTCTCTCCTTACCTGGCTGACCTGGGTGAGGTGACAGGTAGGAACAAATATAGCTACATCTTTTTCAAGGACTCTAGGGGTATCCTTGAATTGTGGGGGCATCTTTCTCTAATGTTATCAGCTTGACCCTTCATCCTTGTTATGGTCTTGCCACTATTAACCATCAGTGGTCAACTCACCAGGTCCATTTAACCACTTAACCTCTATCAGCTTTTACAAAGGGGAGTTTACTTCAAAGATATAGCAAGCACAAATGTAGAAATATTTCCTTCTCCAACACTTTAGGTCACACTCTTCTTTGTAACACATTGATCCATGGGGATTTAACACTTCCTCCATTACACTGATTCCAACAAATTCATGACTAAATAGAATAGAACTGCTGCTGAATGAGCTCTTGCTAGGATGGATGGGTCCTAAAGGTCTCTCCTCACTCCTCAAAGTTAACCAGCTTGACTGTAAGGTCTTCCTAGACTTCCTAGTGGCTCTCATCTCTTCTTTCAAAACTCACAAAAATCATAGCCTTTTATTTCCTTCACCTAAAAAGAAAGGACAAGTGTTGAGGCAAAGTACCAAGACAATATATTTATTGATGGGTTATATGTCAGCCTTGGATGGGGAGGATTTGAAGCCATCCCCTCTAAAACATTAACTTTCATCTTTCACCATAAGTCTACCAGGCAGATGGGGTACAGTGGTGATGCAATGAATAGAGCATCAACCCTGGAATCAGAAGGACCTGAGTTCAAATCCAGCTTCAGAAGTTTGATACTGGCTAGTTGTGTGACCTTGGACAAGTCACTTAACCCCACTCCTCTACAAAAATCAAAACCAAAAAACAACGTTCACATAATTCTACCAGGTAGGAGGAACTCAAATTAGAAGAAGAGACAGAGGGGCGGCTAGGTGGTCCAGTAAATAGAGCACTGGCCTTGGAGTCAGGAGTACCTGGGTTCAAATCTGACCTCAGACACTTAATAATTACCTAGCCATGTGGCCTTGGGCAAGCCACTTAACCCCATTGCCTTGAAAAATATATAAAAAAAAGGGGCAGATTCTGGTCAACTATAGTCAACAACTGATCGACTGTTACTGTATCCCATATTTGGCTGCTCAGCCAGTCAAAGAGGATCCTCATCACATGATTGGAATTGGTCACATAATGTTTGCTTGTGTTCCAAAGTCCAAATGGAAATTGCATCAGCCAAGTGTTCTGCATATTCTTCTAAAGGCTGGTATGATTGGCCAGTCCAGAAGGAAGGACGAAAAGACTGATGAATGGAATAGAGAGAGGGAGAAGGGAAAAAAAGAAGGAAGGGAGGAATGAAGGGGGGGAAGGAAGGAAAATTGCTGGCTTTTAAATTAAAAAATAAAATGCAAAATTTGAGGAAGAAGGGATCACTTTCCTGGTACAGCACAAATTTTTTAAAAATTGCTCCCTCAAGGGTTTCAGGTTTTATATTATTTTTTTTATCTACATTTATTCATACCTCATGGGTATCTCTGCTACGCAAGAGTGTGAACAGCTTCCTCAAACTACTACCTGGGTCCTTTTTCCTTAAGTCAAATCAGTAGAGAATAAGGAGACTACACCAATCATACCCCGGCATTTCTTTGACAACAAGGTATAACCCCAAGTGACTTGTTTTATGCTGATTGACAGTTTAACCAACTAGTGATATTGATTTATAGAAAGAAAATTTCCATAATTTTATGTGCCCCAGCAGAACAAAATTCCCAAAGAAGTCCCTGTGAAAGCATTTGGCAAAATGTACAATTTTCTGAATGTATAAGTTATTGTTAATGATGAAAATTCCAAATTGAAAGAAGCACCAGTAGCTCATGTTTTATATTTACTCAAAGAGATTTTACAGGTTATCTAGTCCAATCCCTTCATTTGATTTTACAAGGTCGCATAGCAAATCAGTGGCAAATATGGGATCATCTGATTCCCAAGCCAGGGCTCTTTCCATTATACCACACAGCTTCCCATCCTGTCTCATATCATCTTTCTAAAAAATACATTGTTTGCCAAATATGAATTCTAGTGTCAAGGATGTTGCTGCTACTGCTGATAGATAATAAAAAAATAATTGCTGTTATTTATATAATAGCACTTTAAATTCATTAGCTCATTTGTGTGCACAGGTGTGACTGGAATGACCAATGAGTATCATGGAGAGATGGGAGACCAAGTAGAGCTAGAGTTGCTTCTGGCAAGACCACAAGTTCTCTCTGAATCTTCAGTTCTCCCTTCTACCCTCCAGGGACTGCTTGTTTGTTTGGAGTAAGCTCTGTTGCCTCTTGAGCTGGTCATCATTCTGACAGGCACATTTCAGAAGACGGCCCTCTTGGGATTTATTTATGGCATTCTGCAACTGTCCAGGATGGCTGTTTTCCGTTCCTAAGATTGCTCCTCCAAAAGCCTTGGAACTACTTACCAAATTCTTCCAATGATGTCACTCCCTTGTGACCTCAAATGGCCAGCATGACCTTTTGTGCCCATTCTTCCTCCTCACCCTCACCTTTCCAGTCTTGCCCAGTTTCAATAGTGGTCATATCTATATCAACTAAAACAAGATCTGATAAATTTTTCTGTCAATGGTGACCTCTTCCCTTTCTTCTTTGGGTATTTAGCTCCTCAGGTCTTCTAGTCACATCTGCTGAGAATCCTCCCCTGGGATAAGTGCCTGTCCTCTTCCTGGAATCAATTTAAAAATACATTTAATAGCGAGGATTTCTCTCCTTTTAACTTCTGAGATCATCCCCCCTGGGAACTGAATGACTTTCAGATTCCAGTGTGTAAGTTGTTTTCTTTAGATTGGTTTTTGTATAAATGTTTTGCTACAAAATTATTTCCGTCCTTTAAGCAAACTTTCTTAAATATTCAGTCAAACTGATTTCTACTCACAGTTACCGTTACTACCCATAACTCTACCCTGTCCTCACTGTCATCAACTTTCCCTCTTCTCAGATCTAATTCAAAATGACTTTCTTGCTCGTTAAAATCATTTCCCAACTTCCTATGAATCTTCCAATTCCCACCATCTCCCTAGAATGAAAAGTTAAGGCAGACCTGGGGGGAACTAGATGGTAGTTTTGTCAGGTAGATTTGGATGAGTCAGATGGTACCAGTAGAATGATGGAAGGCAAACAATGCAAAAGCAAAAAGGGAGGATGCTTTAGAATATTTTAGAAGCAATTTTACTTTATGTGATAAAATAGCATGGTGAAATTTTCATTTTCAGTTTTAAATTGCCTTCTTTCCTCTACCCCTCTTTCACTCACTGAGAAGGAAAGAAATTCAATACCCTTAATACGTACATATATACGAAGTCAGTAATATAGTTATCTTGTGAGGAAACTATATACCTTTTTTTCTTAAGCTGAGTTCTCAAGAACTTTTAGTAATAGTACCACAATACTATTTCTAAGTCATTATTTCATTCTGCCCAACCCTCTTACTTCTTTTGCTCCTGAATCTGAAAAAAGACTTCATAAATAACCCTTCATTGCATAGATGAATTCTAATTCTGTCACCATGAAACCTTGAGGAAATCCATACAGTTCTCTAAATTGCTTTATTTATACAAATAAAAGAACTGGACAAAATAATCTATAGGGTATAATGGTAACATTTCTATCTTGAGTCATTCTGTTTTGCATCAGTGTGTGAACTTTATGTCATCTCTACATCTCTAGAGTATGAAACCTCAGCCTAAATCCTTCAGAATAGGAGTGAGGCTTATGGATTTTTTTCTCAGAATAATGCTTTTAAATATATAAAATAAAATAACATGGTTACAATGGAAACCAATTATATTGAGATACAGATATCAGGGGCAGCTAGGTGGCACAGTGGATAGAGCACTGGCCCTGGAATCAGGAGGACCTGCATTCAAATCCAGCCTCAAACACTTAATAATTACTTAGCTGTGTGACCTTAGGCAGGTCACTCAACCCCATTATCTTAAATAAATAAAAAATTTGAAAAAGAGATACAGATATCAAAATTTTTTAAAAAACCATAATTTTACAGACCCCCCCCAGGTTACAAGCTCCCATTCTAGATTATGAATCATGACATCTCATTAAGTCTTACCTCAGAGTTTTCGTCCTCAACACTTTCAAAGAAAGCCTGGATAGAGCCTTGAGCTAGGACTCAGAAAACTTGGATTCATGTTCCATCTCTGACACTTAATAGATGTGTGATGATGAGCATGTTGGTTCATGACTCTCAACCCCAGTTTACTCCACTGTAAAAAGAGATAAGAAAGCTTGGAATGCCTACCTCATAGGAATGTTGTGATGAATGGCTTCTGTAAACTGTAGTGCATGCTATCCCTATGAATTACAATTATGCCTTCTCTGATTGTTACTGGGGCCCCAGCCCATCACTTTGTATTTATTTTGTCTGTAGCACATATTTCCATAGGCTCCTAGACTCAGAACAGTTTCCAGAGGTCATCTAATCCAATCCTTTCATTTTATAGACATAAAGGGGGTCTGACAAATGTGCTAAGTGTCTCAGATGGTATCTCTATGTGGAAGATACTAAGGAACTCCTTCCAGGAGAATTGTGATAATATATAAAGGAACTTATTTGAAGAGGTTGAGTATATAATAATTCCAACACTTGTTCTGACCCACTAACCTCATGTTGAAGGCAAGTCTTATCTGATTGCCTTTGGAGGCATTCAAGGTCTGTTAGCTTCAGCAATTTTCCTTTTGCACTTTCATATCTAAAGGATCTTGGTGACTCATTCATGATATGTAGTGAAGAGAATGGTATCTCTAGATGCTGGGAGTTTGGAAAGATCAGAAGAGCAAGTCATAGACATTAGAGAAGAGAAGCCCATGTCAAGGCCTGCAGTCAAGTAAGCATTACTCAAAGAGTAAGGAATGGTCTTCAGGAGACACTTCCAATGGAAGCTGAGAGAAGGACTCATCCATCAGTCACTTTCTCATATGAACTTGGTTAGACCAATGCTGTGTTGGAACTTTGATAAGGTGAACATACTCCTCCCATCACCACCATAATTACTCCGAGACTTTAGAAAGACTTTGAATATGTATCCTGTAATTTGACTGAATGTTTTTCCTCTAGGAAGCAGCCTAGATAAGTGTGGAGAGGTTAATTTCCAAAAGGTTGGACACTAGTGCATGGATCTCTATTAGTCACAACTATCATAATTCTGTCTTCTAAAGTTTGAAAAGATCATGAATGTGGAAAAATGTTTAACATGATTGCACATTTATAATCTATATTAGATTGTTTGCTAGCTTAGGGAGGGGGACAGGGAGGGAAGGAAGGAGAAAAATTTGGAATGCAAAATCTTATAAAAAAAACAAATGTTAAAAACAACAAAAAAGATGATGATTTGTGTTGACGGAAAAGGCCTCTGCAATGTTGAAATCATGAATCATTTGAAGCAATATTATAATTAAAAGCATTATGGTAAAAAAAAGTATTATGGTATGGTAGAAAGGTCACTGAACTTGGAGTTAAGAAGTCATTCCAATCCTGTTTTTGCCATTAAAGGCATTCTATGTGGCACAGGAGATAGAGTCAGGAAGAATCATCATCAAACATCAGATACTTACTAGCTGTGTGACCCTTGGCAAGTCACTTCACCCTGTTTGTCTCAGTTTCCTCATCTGTAGAATGAGTTGGAGAAGGAAATGACAAATCATTCTAATATCTTTGCCAAGAAAACCTCAAATGGGGTCATGGAGTTTCAGACAACATAAATGATACAACAGCAACAAAGGCATGGCTTTGGACAGTTACTTTTTTCCTCTCTGGACCTCAATTTCCTCCATCTATAAAATGAAGAGAATTAACTAGATGTTCTCTGAGGTTCCTTCCAAATCTACCATACTATTTCTTTTTTTCATTTAATGATGCCTTTACCATCCATGATTTAAAATCTTTTGCAGTTCTGGAATTTTTTGAGCTCTATTTTAATGTCCATTCCATCTTTCCAGGTCTCTTCCACATCTACCATTTTCTGGTCTATGGAGTTCATAAGGGGAGTCCATAAAGGGAAGTGCTTCTTATCAATATACCAGCAGTAAGGCTCTGTTCACAGAAATGAATTGCCTTGGACTCTGGAGGGAACTTTTGTCAGCATAACTCTTTTTCCCCACTACTGTGACTTTCACAACCCTATCTTTCCTATTAGCCAGGGAGGTGCTAGAGTTAACTTAAACAGTCTTCAAGGACTACTATTAAATTGTCACTGTAAGCATTTATATTAGTCTTTGGACCATTTGGTCAGGCATTGTCATAGCAACTGAAGTGAGAATCAAAATTCAATAAATCTGGGAGTTTTTAGGGGTGAATTCATTAAATGTTTGACCAAATATAGCAGGGGAACAATGTTTTAAATATCTAAATGGTCTTGGCAGAAAAAAAGGTTTCCCCACCCCTGATTTATACCTTAGAAACCGGGTTTGAGTTATTGTTTTGTTGATTGTCTAGAGTTAAAAAAAGTGATGGAGAAAAAAGCTAATGAAACCTATTAAATTTAAAAGTGTGTTATTGGTACATTTCCCCCACTCCAAGTTGGTTCTTAAACATTTCTAACATTTTGCCCTGGAGACACCAATGGCAGGTATAATTATTTGTTTATTCATGTGCTTTTCTATTTAACTTTAAAATTTAGATTTACTTTCAATTAATAGAACTCTCCCTCCTCCCTACTTTCTTCTCCTTAAAAAAAGAAAAAAGAAAAACAGAGTCCCAGTAACAAATTTGCATAGTCAAGCAGAACTAGCCCTTTCATTGTTCTTGCCAGAAAAATACATCCCTCAACCTATCCTGAGTCCAGAGCAGGTATATTTAAAAGAGAAATGATCCCTAGGCTATCTTTTCAAAAAGAGCCTGTCTTTTAGTTCCTAAAAGGCTATCTTTACTAAAGCACAACCCATTTTCCCCATCTTCAATCTTTTCCTCTCCTTCAATATTAGAGTTAGAACTCACTTGGTCTAGGGACATGATAACAACCCAGAGGATCTCTCTCTCTCTCTCTCTCTCTCTCTCTCTCTCTCTCTCTCTCTCTCTCTCTCTCTGTCTTTCTCTCCCACTAAGAGACCTTTCTCAGTTTTGGACCAAAGTATTTATACTGAGTTCAGTCCTGGAAGAGCTTGACTCCATAGAGAGGAATTAAATTCTTTTTCTCTAATTCTCTGGTACTTTATTTCCCCAGCTGGAAGCCCTCAAGGAAAATCACTTATAGCTAGGTTTGATTCTTACTTGAGATCTCTCCCTCTCCCCTAAAAAACTACTGGATACAGAAGGCAGAAGGGTATAGGGCAGCAATCTATTCCTCCATTCAAAAGAAATGAAAAACAAAATCAATAGAAATTGACCATTATAAAGGAAGGAACCCCCAAAGTGAGGAGAGATCCTTATTAAGTTTTGGACTGTTGAAAATAAATTTGTGTTAAGTTTCCCAGAGTTTGTCTTTTTTTTTTTTTTTAGAATTTTTAAGGCAATGGGGTTAAGTGGCTTGCCCAAGGCCATGCGACTAGGTAATTATTAAGTGTCTGAGGTTGGATTTGAACCCAGGTACTCTTGACTCCAAGGTTGGTGCTCTATTCACTGTGCCATCTAGCTGCCCCCAGAGTTTGTCTTAACCAAGGACAAAAGTTACCAGAGGTTTGGGCCTTAAGAAAGAGTCCTGCTTCTGGCATCTGTTTGGGTTACCCTTGGCAAGTCACTTAATCTATAAAATGTTGAGAAGTTACAGCATTGCTTTGGAAAGAGAGATCTTCCCCAAGGAACAGATCCCTATTCCAGGAAAACCTTAGGTTCAGTCCCTGTTTCTAGATGCTGGGAGCTATTCTAGGTGCTGAGATATTTCTCCAATACTTGAACATTTTGTGATTCCTTTGGTGTGGGCACCTCTTCTATTGACAAAACCTTCAATAGAGATCATCTTGATTTAGGGGATGGTATTTGAAAGGCATTGTGGTTAAAAAAAAAATTCATCACCCTGTGCCCAAACTGGTGATGAGTCTCTCCAACTATGAACTCTGAAGGTCTACCCAAGATTTGAGCTTCTTGTAATTAGAAATTTTCCTACAATATGAGAAAATGAGTAAATTACTCCCTTCAAAATTGCTGAAGAGTCAAGTTTTGACTGTACAACTGAAAAAATAGTACTGAGAGATTTGCCACCACAATTCTCTACTTTAGGGAGACCACTGGGGCTTTGGCTAGGGCCTTAAACTATAAGAATTTTCTCTTCACTTCCCTTCCCTCCCCACCCCCACCCCAAACTCATACCCTCTGGGCACTTTCACTCTGAGATGTGAGGCAGGAAGTTCTCTTGGGGCGGTTTTGGGTGGGGATTGTGGGCGGTAGACAAGCCTGGGCTTTGATCCACCTAAAGAATTTGCATTGGCCTAAAACGAAATCTACCCAAGTCATCTATCTGCTCTCCAGCTCAAGAATACATTTCTCTCCAAAATTTGAATATCACAGAGCTAGGAAAAAAAGAGCATACATATATGTACATCAGAGAGGGTCCCATAGGCATAGGTAATAGCAAGGGCTCTTAAATGTTCCTGAAATTCTGAATTTTCACCTCCCTTATCTCATTCTAGTCTCACAATCACCCCCCCCCTTTTTTTTTGTTTAAGGCAATGAAGTTAAGTGACTTGTCCAAGGCCACACAGCTAGGTAATTATTAAGCGTCTGAGGCCAGACTTGAACTCATTTGTCCTGATTCCAGGACCAGTGCTCTAACCACTACACCATCTAGCTGCACTTTTGTTGTTGTTGTTAAGTCATTTTTCAGTTGTATCTGACTCTTTGTGGCCTCATTTGAGTTTTCTTAGCAAAGAATACTGGAGTGGTTTACCATTTCTTTCTCTAGCTCATTTTACAGATGAGAAAACTGAAGCAAACAAGGGTGAAATAATTTGCCCAGGGTCATACAGACAGTAAGTGTCTCAGATTGGATTTGAACTCAGCAATATGGCTCCAGATCCTGCACCGGGTCCCCTACACCACCCAGCTGCCCCCTCAATCACCCTTTTATATAAATATTATGTCCATTTTACAGATGAGGAAAATGGCACTCAGAAAGAGGAACTGATTTAAGTCAAATAGTAAGGACAGCCTGATAGTGCAGTGGATTGAAGCTTAGCTTGGACTTAGGAAGACCTGATTTCAGACTCAGATACAGACTAATTGTGTGACGCTGTATAAGTCATGTTTGCCTCATGTTTGCCTCAGTTTCCTCATCGGTAAAATTAGCTGGAAAAGGAAATTACAAACCACTCCAGTATCTTTGCCAAGAAAATCCCAAAAGGGGTCACAAGGAGTTGAACTTGTCTGGAAAAAAAAAGACTGAACAACAAGAAGTTAGTAAATAGGAGAAGTGAAATTCAAATGCATTCTATCCAAAATAATTTTTCTAAAGCTCAGGTCTCATGATGGCAATTCCACCCCCCACCAAAAAAAAAACGAAAATACTCCAGTGAATTTTTGTAGTTTCTAGGATCAAATACAAAATTATCTGTTTGGCCTTCAAAGTCCTCTATTACCTAGTTCCTTCCTGTCTTTTCAGCCATCTTGCACTTTATTCCCCAATGCATACTCTTTAATCCAGTTGACATTGGTCTCCTACTTATTCCATGAAAAGACCCTCCATCTCTTGTCTCTAGGCATTTTCTCTGACTGTCCCCCATGTCTGAAACATTTTCCTTCCTCCACTCTGATTACTGACTTCCTTTGTCTCAACTAAAATCTTAGCTTCTATAGGAAGCTTTCTCCAATCCCTCTTAATTCCAGTACTTTCCTTCTTTTAATATTTCCTATTTATTCTGGCTATAGCATTTTTGTATCTTTGTATCTGTTTGCATGTTATCTTTTCCATGTCTCTTGCCTTTTTTTTGTGTCCCCAAGATTTAGCACAGTTCCTGATTGATCCTTTCCCCACCAAATACCAGTTCCACCATGAATAGCAAAGACATTCATTTATATGAATTATAGAAAAACAGAAATCAGAGAAGGCATGCATAGAATAAGTACCAAACAAAACACAGTGAAGATACCCTCCCATAGAAAGCAAGGGGAAACTTCCAGAAGTCTCTAGAGTAGCAAGATGGAAATAGGGACATCATAAAGACTGCCAGCTCCACTTATATCTTCCCAGTATTTTCTTTTAGCAACCTGATGTGGAGTTGACCTCTTCCATCTTCCTTCTCTAGGCATAAAGAGATAGTCACCTGAAGTGATTCACTAATTGAAGCCCTAAAGAATATTGGAAACTTGAAAAGTTCAAATTTTGTTTTTTTTTGTTTTTGATTTCTTTTTGCAAGGCAATGGGGTTAAGTGACTTGCCCAAGGTCACACAGCTAGGTAATTATTAAGTGTCGAGGCTAGATTTGAACTCAGGTCCTCTTGACTTCAGGGCCAGCTCTATCCATTGCACCACCTAGCTACACCTTTGTTGTTGTTCTTTAGTCATTTTTCAGTTGTATCTGACTCTTTGTGGCCTCATTTGAGTTTTCTTAGCCAAGAATACTGAAGTGGTTTACCATTTCTTTCTCCATCTCATTTTACAGATGAGAAAACTGAAGCAAACAGGATGAAATAACTTGCCCAGAGTCATACTGATAGTGTCTGAGATTGGATTTGAACTCAGCAAGATGAGTCTTCCTGGCTCCAGGTCCTGTACCAGGTCTGCTACACTATGGAGCTTCCCAAAGAGTCCTAAAAGGGGCTGCAAGAGGCTGGAGCCTCTTCTACCTCTCACAGAGTTCCATACCAATGGACTCTGGCTACAAACTGCTATTAATGAAAGGGTGTTATGTTGTTGCTTTTCTAAATGAATTTAACACTGATTCAATGGCCTGAGAGTAGTAGGAAAAATGGGTCTGTTTGCAAGAGAACAGGAAGGTTCAGAACAGAAATAGGTAATGCATGGGGACAGACTATTTCCTAAAAGAGATCATCTACATGCAGGCTTGCTTGCCCCAGTGCTGAGATTTCCCTACTCATCTCCCTCATCTAATAATTTTCTGTAGGTACATCCACTTTCCTCCACAGAAATTCTATGTGCATTGATATATTGAAGAATGTGACCCAGATTGTGTAGGTCGGTTAGCATTTTTTTTAACTTCTTGCCTTTTATTGAGAAAAATTCTATTTTATTAATATGATTATAATTACTATTATATATTCACTATTATAATAATTATGACTATTTCTTGCTTTTGCTTTCTCATTTACTAAATGTTTCTTAAGTGTCAGTGATGACATCAGTGGGAAGTTATGTTGGGAGGCTCTCAGAATTACAGTGGTAAGTAGAAGGATGATATTTCCCTATATCAGAGTTATTCCTAAAATCCTGAGAATTAGTAGTAACAGCATAGGGCCTTGGCTACTCAAATTTTGGGAAAATTTCCCTTGTGTTATCAACATGAAATGTAGATTAGAGGGAAAAGGAAAAGGAAGGAACATTTATTTCTTTATTTATTTATTTTGACAAAAAGTATTTTATTTTGATATCTGAATAAGTGTTGATTCCTCAGGACACAGCCTTTGGCATCGTTTCCAACTTATTCATCAGCTTGTTGCACTGTGCCTTTCTCAGAAACATAGATACCATTCAAAAACTTTCTGATATCCTTGTTTTTAACTGTAGTGGCCTGTTGGATCAGGGCAGCTGAGTTCCTTCAAGAATCAACTCATCTTTCTGGGCTTGAGAAACCGTACAAGCAACACCTGCTCTCATAGGCACTCTTTGGATATATTTTTCACCCAAGAAATTTCTGATTTCAATAAGTGAGCCATTCTCTTGAATGACAACATTGATAGGGAAGTGAGCATACACAGACCTCATCTTGTAATGAAAACCCAGAGTAACACCTTTGATCATGTTCTGCACATGACTGCAGATTGTGCGTACAGTTGCAAGTTCTTTTCAATTTCCCCACCACTTGTCCACCCAGAGCCTTTTTTTCTTCTTTCCAAGGAGACCGAGTTCCACATTGATATGGTCGAAATCCCTGCAGAGGATTCCTCTGGGCCCCTTCACAATAACTGTCCGACCCATCAGAGAAATGTCAACATTTTCTGGAATGTCCACAGTCTGGTTGCTTAGAATGGTCTTCATCCTGATCATGATTGGGTCAAAGAGCGAAGGAATATTTATTAAGTGACTGCTATGTACCAAGTGCTTTACAAATAGCACTTGTTACTCATCTCATTTGATTATCATGACAAGCCTCTAATAGCTGGATCAATTCACAATTCCACCAATAGTGCCTTAGTGCCCCAGTTTTTCCACATCCTCTCCAACATTTATCATAATAAAGGACTTTCAAGTATTCCTGTTGAAAAGACTAGAGCTGAATAGAAATCTGACATTCAAACCCAAAACTCAAAAAAAAAGAATAAAAAGAAAAACATTCCTATGTGACCAGAGATTAAGTGACTTGCCCAGAGTTACAGCTAGTAAGATGGATTTGATCTCAGATCTTCCTGACTCCAAGAGAGGTGGGACGCTGAATAAAATGGTGGGGCTGGCGTCAGGAAGACCTGAAGTCAAATCCAAGTTACTGCTTTTGCGACCATGGTTAAGTAACTTAACCCTGTTTACCTCAATTTCCTCATCTGTAAAATGAGCTAGAGAAGGAAATGGTGAACCATTCTAGTATTTTTGCTAAGAAAACCCCAAATGGGGTCACAGAGAGTTAGACACAACTGAAATGACTCAATATCAATAACAACAAACTTTCTGACCTGGCTCAGTACCCTATTCTCAGTGTTTCTCAGTTGCCTCTGCCATGTCAAAAGGCCTTTATAAACCATAGTTCTATAACTATCAGATACTACTACTTATCATCATCATCATCATCATCATCATCATCATCATCATCATGGAATACCTGTGTCAGAAAAAGATCTGAAAGTAAATGCTGATTCTAGCGCAAGGAGGCAAGTATAACCAGGGGTGGGGAACCTCTGGCCAGTGGACTATATTGATGTGGTTTTGTCAAGGCAACTGAAGGCTCAAAAGTCAATAAATCTAGCAGCTTTTTTTGGGTGAATTAATTAAATGTTTGATCAAATATAACCTGAAAATAATGTTATAAATATCCAAATGACCCTTGGCCAGAAAAACAGAAAAATGGTTCTTTATCCCTAGATAAGCATGACAGGTTACAGGGCAAATAATATTGGATTTGGAGTTAAGAGGATGAAAACTTTGATGCATCCCTTAGCCATTCTGGACCTCAATATCTTAATCTAAAATGATAGGTTAGGACCAGAAGTTTTCTGCTCTGAGTCTTAGGATCTTCTAAGATATTTTATATCTTACCTGCACAGTTTTGCCTGAAACATTAGACAATAAGTTCTTCAGGGTAGTTTTGGGTGGTGGTGGTGGTAGAAGTGGTGGTGGTGGCAGAGGTGGTAAATTTGACCCTAAGCAAGCATGTACTGGAGACAGCTGTAATCTAAGAACTAATTGTTAAATTTTTAGTATGACTATTATTCCTCAGAAATCAATTACAAAACAAGACTTGATTTCTTGGTTTATTGACTTCTAGACTTTAAAAAGTGTTCATTCTTGTTAAAAAACAAAAAGCAAAAGAACATCACCCTGAAGAATTTATCTATTTTAATTCTGTGTGTGTGTGTGTGTGTGTGCTTCTGTTTCAAGTATATCTCTTGTAATCTTTCAAATTTTTAATCATTTTATCATCTTCCATTTTATGGGTGAGGTCCTTCCATTCACATTCATAGTGATGATTACTAATTGTGTATTTCCTTATTCCTATTTTTTTTCTGTTTATCTTTCTCTTTTTATACTGGTCCTCATCAGATGTCTGTTTGTTTTAATCATTGCTTCCCTTAATCCCCTCTCCTTTTTATCATACTCCCCCATATCTCTCATTCCCTTTCCCCCCTCTTTTCCTTTGAATCAGATAGATTTCTATAACCAACAGAGTATTTATTTCCTGCCACTCCCACTCCCCATTATCCCTTCCACTGTGAAAATTCTTCCTTATATTCCTCTTTTATGTAAGAAAATTTCCCCATGTGCTCTTCCTTCCTCCTTTTCTTAGTGTATTCTTCTTTCTTACACTTTATTTTGGAGATCATCTCTGTTCCGCTAATTGCCCTAAAAATGATAAAGTTTTTAGTAGCTACAAAGTGTCATCCTTCCCACATAGAAACATTTATCTTTTTATTCTTTTTTTGAGTTTTGGGTTTGAATGTCAGATTTCTATTCAGTTCCAGTCTTTTCAACAGGAATACTTGAAGCTCCTCTATTATGATAAATGTTAGAGAGCATGTGGAAAAACTGGGGCACTAAAGCACTATTGGTGGAATTGTGAATTGATCCAACCATTCTGGAGAGCAATTCAGAACTATAACCAAAGGGCTATCAAACTACATACCCTTTGATGCAGCAATAGGCAATATCCCAAAAAGATCATAATAAAGGGGGGAAAGACCCATATGTACAAATATATTTATAGCAACTCTTTTTGTGGTGGCAAAAAATTGGAAATTGAAGAAATGCCCATTAATTGAGGAATAGCTGAATAAGTTGTGATGTATGAATGTAATGGAATATTTTTGTTCTATTAAAAATGATGAGCAAATGAATTTCAGAAAAACCTGGAAAGACTTACGGGAACTGATGCTGAGTGAAGTGAGCAGAACCAGATGAGGATTGCACACAGTAATAGAAACATTGTGCAATGATCAATTATGATAGCTCTCCTTAGTAGTAGAGTGATCAAAGAAAATTCTAAAAGACTTGTGATGGAAAATGCCATCTACATCCAGAGAAAGAACTATGGAGTCTGAATGCAGATCAAAGCATACTATTTTCACTTTTTAAAACTTGTTTTTTTGTTTTTTTCTTTCTTGTGGTTTTCCCCTTTTGTTCTGATTCTTCTTTCACAGCATGACTAATATGAAAATATGTTTAACATGATTGTGCATGTATAACCTCAAAAATAGAGAACATTTTTATTTCTCAAAAAAAAATCCTCTCTTTTGCAAATGTTGGGTTTTTTCACCTGAAGGATTATATTCAATTTTGCAGGATAGTTATTCTTAGTTGAAATTTTAATTCTTTTGCCTTCCAGAATATCACAGTCCAAGGCCTCAGATCCTTTAAATAGAAGCTGCTGTGAGTCCACAGTATTTGAAATGTTTCTTTGTGACTCTTGCAATATTTTCTCCTTGACCTGGGAGCTCTGGAATTTGATTAAAAGTGTTGGAAATTGTTCCTCAAAATAAGCAGTATATCTGAAACCATCAATGAGCATTATATGCAATGGGGATAGGCCAGAGGCATTCCCAATAAAATCAGGGGTGAAACAAGGATGCCCATTATCACCACTATTATTCAATATTGTATTAGAAATGTTAGCTTCAGCAATAAGAGAAAAAAAAGAAATTGAAGGAATTAGAATTGGAAAGGAAGAGACAAAACTCTCACTCTTTGCAGATGACATGATGGTACACCTAGAGAATCCCAAAAATCATCTAAAAAACTACTAGAAATAATTAGCAACTTTAGCAAAGTAGCAGGATATAAAATAAACCCTCATAAATCCTCAACATTTCTGTATATGACTAGCAAGATACAGCAGAAAGAGCTAGAAAGAGAAATCCCATTCAAAGTAACCTCAGACAATATAAAATACTTGGGAGTCTACCTGCCAAGGCAGACTCAAAAACTTTTTGAAAACAATTACAAAACTCTTCTCATGCAAATAACATCAGATTTAAATACCTGGGCAAACAACTGTTCATGGATAGGTTGAGATAATATAATAAAAATGACAATTCTACCAAAACTAAACTACTTGCTTAGTGCCCTACCAATCAAAATTCCTTAATGAGTTAGAAAAAGTTGTAAGTAAATTTATATGGAGAAATAAAGTCAAGAATTTCCAGGGATTCAATGAAAAAAAAAGTGCAAAAGAAAGTGGTTTAACCTTACCAGATCTAAAATTATATTATAAATCATCAGTCATCAAAACTGTCTGGTAATGGCTAAGAAATAGAGTGGTGAATCAGTGGAATAGACTAGGTGCAATAGCAGGAAAAAATTATAGTAATCTGATGTTTGATAAATCAAAGAGTCCAGCTATTGGGATAAAAACTCTCTCTTAGATAAAAACTGTTGGGAAAATTGGAGGTTAGTATGGAAGAAACTTAGATCAGACCAACAACTCACACCCTATATCAAGATAAGATCCAAATGGATACAGGATTTAGACATAAAAAATAATATTATAAATAAACTAGAAGATCATGGAGCAGTTTACCTGTCAGATCTATGGAAAGGGAAGCAGTTTATGACCAAGGAAGAGACGGAGAACATCATTAAAAGCAAACTAGATAATTTTGATTACATTAAATTAAAAGGCTTTTGCACAGACAAAACCACTGTAACCAAGATCAAAAGAAATGTAGTAAATTGGGAAACAATCTTTACAACCAGTATTTCTGACAAAGGACTCATATCTAAAATATACAGAGAACTGAGTCAAATTTTCAAAAAAACCAAGCCATTCCCTAATTGACAAATGGTCAAAGGATATACAAAGGCAATTTACAGTTGAGGAAATTAAAGCAATCCAGTCATGAAAAATTGCTCTAAATCATTACTTATTAGAGAAATGCTAATTAAAGCATCTCTGAGGTACCACCTCACACCTCTCAGACTGGCCAATATGACCAGAAAGAACAATGATCAATGTTGGAAGGGATGTGGGAAATCTGGGACACTAATACATTGTTGGTGGAGCCGTGAACTCATCCAACCTTTCTGGAGAGAAATTTGGAACTACGCCCAAAGGGCAACAAAAATGAGCATACCCTTTGATCCAGCAATACCACTACTAGGTCTATACCCTGAAGAGATTATGAAAAAAAGGGTAAAAATATCACTTGTGCAAAAATATTCATAGCAGTCCTGTTTGTGGTGGCAAAGAATTGGAAATTAAGTGAATGTCCTTTAATTGGGGAATGTGGTATATGTATGTCATGGAACACTATTGTTCTATTAGAAACCAGGAGGGCTGGGAATTCAGGGAAGCCTGGAAGGATTTGCATGAACTAATGCTGAGTGAGATGAGCAGAACCAGAAAAACACTGTACACCCTAACAGCAACATGGGGGCAATGATCAACCTTAATGGACTTGCTCATTCCATCAGAGCAACAATCAGGGACAATTTTGGGCCATCTTCAATGGAGACTTCATCTGTATCCAGAGAAAGAATTATATGGAGTTTGAATAAAGAATAGACTATTACTTTCAATTTAGGGGGGGAAAAACCTGTTATCTTATTATGTAATTTTGCTGTCTTTTATACTTTATTTTTCTTCCTTAAGGATATGATTTCTCTCTCATCACATTCAACTTAGATCAATGTATACCATGGAAACAATGTAAAGACTAACAGATTGCCTTCTGTCGGGGTGGGGGGAGCAAAACAAGAATGGGGGAAAAATAAAAAACTCAAAATAAATAAAATCTTTTTTAAAAAAATAGCATTGGGAGTTTTCTTTTTGGGATGTGTTTCAGGAGGTATTTGGTAGATTCTTTCAATTTCTATTTTACCCTCTGGATCTAGGATATGAAGGTAGTTTTCCTTGATTGTTTCTAGAAATATGATGTACAGAGTTTGTTTGATTATGATTTTAGGTAATCCAATAACTCTTTTTTTGTTTGTTTGTTTGGTTGGGGTTTTTTTGCAAGACAATGGGGTTAAGTGGCTTGCCCAAGGCCACACGGCTAGGTAATTATTAAGTGTCTGAGGCCGGATTTGAACTCAGGTACTCCTGACTCCAAGGCCAGTGCTCTATCCACTACGCCATCTAGCCGCCCCCCCAATAACTCTTAAATTGTTTCTCCTGTAACTATTTTCTAAGCCAGTTGTATTTTTGATGATAGTTTTCCATTTTCTTTTAATTTTTCATTCTTTTGATTTTGTTTGATCGCTTCTTGTCTTGTGAAGTCATTACATTCTATTTGCCCAGTTTTGATTTTTAAGGAATTGTTTTCTTCAATGAGCACTTATACTTCTTTTTCCATTTGGTCAATTCCACTTTGTTCTTTTATTAGTAAATTTTTGTGTCTATTTTTTTATTTGACCTATTCTGGTTTTTTTGAGGGATTCTTTTCTTCATTGAATTCTTGTTACTCTTTTATTATTTCACCAATTCTGCTTTTTTAAGGTATTTTCTTCATTTTTTGTGACTCCTTATCAAAATGTTAATTCTCTTTTCATAATTTTCTTGTATCATTCTCATTTCTTTTCTCATTTTTTTCCTCTATCACTCGTCTCTTTCTTCAACTTTTACAAGAATTTTTGTTGGGCTTGGATTCAATTAACATTTTTTTGAGGCTTTGGTTTTAGGGTTTTTCATATTGTTGTCTTCTTCTAAGTTTGTGACTTATTCTTCCCTGCTACCATAGTAGCTTTTAATGATCAAGTTCTTTTGTTGTTATTTGCCCTATTTCTTAACTTTTAACTTTTTTTGTATATATATTTTTTATTTTATTTAAGGCAATGGGGTTAAGGAACTTGCCCAAGGTCACATAGCTAGTCAATTATTAAATTATTAAATGTCTGAACCTGAATTTGAACTCAGCTACTCCTGACTCCAGGCCAGTCCACTGAGCCACCTTGCTGCTCCCTGAACTTTATTTTAAAGTTGAACCCTTCTCACATGGGGAGAGGGAGGCACTGTTCCAAGCTTCAGACTTTTTCATGCTACTGTTTCCAAAGCATGTAGATCTGCAAGTTTTCAGTGCCTCCAGAATGGTATGAGGCAGGGAAGGGTGTCTCACCTAGACCTTTTTTTGAATGGACTCTGCTACTCTAAAATTTTATTTGAGATATTTTTAAAAGTTGTTTGGAGGGGAATGTTGGAATAGTTCAGCTAGGTTGTTGCCTATCCTCTGCTATCTTTGCTCCACTCCTGAGAAGGTGCTAATGCAAATTAAATTTGAAAATGTGTGTGTGTGTGTGAATCCCAACCCCCAGTCATTTAGTTAATTATTTATTAACACACCTAAACATTACCAGCACACCCCTTAACCTGACATAGGTCATGGAGTTTTAAATTTTAAATTATTATTTATTTTTAGTTTTTGCAAGGCAATGGGGCTAAGTGACTTGCCCAAGATCACACAGCTAGGTAATTATTAAGTATCTGAGGCAAACTTTGAACTCAGGTCCTCCTGACTTTAGGACCGGTACTCTATCCACTGCACCACCTAGCTGCCCCTAATTGTGGAGTTTTAAATACAGTTAATCCAGTGCTTGGTTATCACATGTTGGGAGGTAGAATTTTAACTAGAGAGGATTAAAGGACAAAGTTGGAGAAGGAGGAATTTCCCTATCTCCTTCATTCTCTATCTACCATCTGTCTCTCCACTTTCCATCAGATAGGCAGAATTAAATTCCAGAAATCATAGCACATTAGATCTGAAGACTTTAGATACCATCTGGAGACCAAGGTAGTCATGTTATAAAAGAATGTACAGTTTCATAGAGGGAGAAGAAATTTGTCTATAATTGCAAGATTCTTTAGGAAAAGAACTATCTTTAAATTATTCATTACTGAATATAATTTGTTTTTTAATTTTTTATTTATTTTTAAATGACTTTAAATGTTTATATATTGTTGACTGGCTACATGAAAAAAAATGTTCCAACTCTTCATGCTTCCTTTTTTGATATGACTACTGCAAAAAAAAGGAACAGCAACAATAAGTAGCATTTATTTGCATACGGCCCTGGATTGTTACCACCCTCACCTACCACATCTTACTTCAAATGGTGTGGATGATTACACACAATGGTGTGGATGATCACAAACAGACACACACACACACACACTCAGTGTTCCCTGACAGAAAGTTCCCCCAGCCTGTCTGAGAGTCCAGTGTTTATGTACAGTATATATTCCTTTCATTAGAGCCTAGGAGCTCATTGATCATGAGGGCCCTCTAGTGACTAGCCAGACACATGTGTTGTGGTAGTGTGGGTTATGGACAGAGCAATCCCATTTTAACTTACTTGTTTGCACATTTTATTTTTTGCTGGAAATTGGTGATGATGTGTTACAAAATTCAGCTGAAAGGAAGGGAGGAAATGAGTGTCTGGAAAAAAAATAATTTATTAGGTCTAATTACTATCCTTGCCAAGCATTCACAGAACTAGACGGCCAGGTCTTTTCTGCAGTTAGTAGTAGCCAGCCTATAATGGCAGCAGGAACCGCATTGCACTCCTGAGGATTTGGTGGGGTCCCTTGAATCATCAAAGAAGTCATACTGTCAGCATCACCATATATGATCACAAAATTGCAACAAGCTATTAAATACCCGATATCTGATGATTATGCTTCTGATAAAGTCCTCTTTTTCCTGGTATGGCAATAACTCAGGGCCCTCCAGGGCTATAACAGTATATCCCTGGGGCTTGGGATAGAAAACCCATGAGTCTAAGCTGTCATCATGTTTGTGTTTGTTGTCCAGAGACCAGTTCCCTGGGATGTGAAAGGGTTCATTGCCAGAGGACTAGTCACCATGTAATGAATCTATAACTCATGTATTGCATCTATCAGGGTATAAGAGTAGAGGGGTAGGGAATCTGAGTCTGTTGGGGGTTTGTGTGGAGGTTGGAAACCTATGAGGTGATGGAAATTCAGACTTTTTTTGTAGACTGGACCTAATTCAGATCAGTTTCAGTTTGATAATGGAATGAAAAGATATACTCCCAGGTCATACAACATTGAACAAAAAGAGATTTATATAGTCTTAGCAGAAGGATATTTAATTAGGAATAGGCTTTGAGGTCACCTTGAGTTGATTGACTGAGTGAAGCTTTGTTGCCTAGGATGTCCATCATGAATCTCTGGCTAAGCATGAGAAGATGCTTGAAGTTCCCTTTAGCTATTTTTGGCATCACATGACCATTGATGTTTAGCTATCAATTAAAAAAAAAGTTTTTAGTACCTTGATCCAGTTAAGTCTCTAGGATGTCTTAAATACCTTTTATGGAATAGACAAGTAACTTGTTGGCACCACTGATAGAGTGCCAACCCTGTAGTTAGTAATTCTCAACTTTCTGTGTTCAAATATGGCCTCCCTGGACAAGTAACTTCATTCTTTTTGCCTTGGTTTCCTCATCTTTAAAATAAGCTGGAAAAATGGCAAACCACTCCAGTATCTTTGCCAAAAAAATTCCAGGTAGGGTCATGGTGAGTCTGAAATGGTTCAATAAAACCATGAGTAGCATGGAAAAATAGTCTAAATTGCCTGAGGGTCAAGAGTTTAGGCATTGCTCCTGTCAATGCTAGCTAAACAGCAAAGGCAGAGGTAGAGCTAGGGGCCTCTTAGGTACCTTTCCAATTAGAAATCCATGATCTTTTTTTTCTGGAGGTACCTTTCTAGGCACCATAGAGGAGCTTCTTGAGACCAGCATTGCTGTTGCCCCCATCCCACTGCACTGTCTTTACACTATTTCCTTGGGAGTACTCTCTAGCATTAAATTCTCTTTTCTCTAGCACTCATTGAAACCAACTTTCATCTGAAGACACTTCATCTCTTGGCATTATCTCTCAGGATGGCTGCTCCTTCCCTCATACCCACTGATATATAGGACCAAAAGAGGAGTTGGCAATAGCCTAGCTTCCCAATGCCACATTTTTTTTTATTTTTTGCAAGGCAATGGGGTTAAGTGGCTTGCCCAAAGCCACACAGCTAGGTAATTATTAAGTGTCTGAGGCCGGATTTGGACTCAGGTCCTCCTGACTCCAGGGCTGGGGCTCTATCCACTGTGCCACCTAGCCACCCCCCATGCCACTTTCAAACACTCCCTTTCACTCTATCACTATTTATTATTCAGTCACCTCTTCTCTTTTAAGACTGACTCTTTCCTGCAAACATCACAACTTGGCCTTTAAAGACTGTAAAATGCCTTACATACATTATCTCATACAATACCAAGTTTGTTGATGCTGTTCAATGTGGTTTCAATCCTGTCTGACTCTTCATGGTTCCATTTTCTTAGCAAAGACACTGGAGTAGTTTACTATTTCCTTCTTCAGTCCATTTTACAGATGAGGAAACTGAGGCAAACAGGGTTAAGTGCCTTGCCCAAAATCATGACCAATATTGTCTGATATCAGATTTGAACTCAGATCTTCCTAACTCCAAGTCTGATGCTCTATCCCAGATGTCCTCGATGGATACCTATGACACATCAACTTCCAGGTCACTCTTTCTCCTCCCTGACTGACATCTCTACCACAACTCCTATCTTCTTCCATAATCCTAGACTCCTATTTCTCAGTTTCTTTGTCACTAGTCTAATTTAAATCATAGATAGGAGTAGTTGGTCATACATGCCTTGCTCACCCTACCACATTGCCTCAATCACAAGGTAATAGAATATCTAGTTTCTGAGGAAAGGACAAGACATAGACAGAGCTTCCACTAAAGACCTCCTTCCAAGTTGTCACTGAATTTTAAGGACAAAAATAACTTATCATTGGAGGATTGAAATAACCAAACTAGAATTTATGTGGAAATTCAAAGATTATCTGACAGACTATTGCACTGAAAGGAATTTTGCCTTCATCTAGTCTAACTCTTACATTTAAATAATAACTAGTATTTATATAACGTTTTAAGGTTTGCAAAGTGCCTTACATCCAATGTCTCACAACAATTCTGGAAAGTAAATGAGATTACTTACCTTTTACAGGGGAGGAAACTGAAGTAATTACAAACTGAGGCCCCAAATCACATTGCTAGTAAGGACCTGAGGCAAGACTTAAACTCATATTTTTTTCCTGGTTCTAAGTCCAACACTCTCACTGAACCATCCCCACTAAGCTGATTTCTGTCTTATCTATGAACAAGATTCTCAACACTGAGTATCATCAGGGGTTATTGCTAAGGGGACCAGGGCACCATTCATACTTCCCACCTAACTGGGCTGTTGCGGGGGGGACAAATGACATAATCTGTTGGGTTTTTTTTTTAAATGACATAATCTAAATAAAACTCTTTGAAACAGTAAAGTACAATGCCAGTGCAGGGGAGACAGAGTGGTTTGATAGTAAGAACCTTGGAATGGAAGTCAGGAGATATTGGCTAACCATTTATTGTGAGAACTTGGGCAAGTCAATCAATAAACATCCATAAGATTTAGTTTTTATAAAATGAGAGTGGAACTACATGAAAATCAAATCCCTTTTAATCTTCAAATAATCTGACTAGTGACATTTGTCATTTGAATGAATCCAAACATGAGACCTTATTGGACTGTTAATAGTTTTTTTTAATCATCGAAAATCTACCTTTTCTCTTTAATACCTCTCCCCATCAATGGGAAAGAATGAAAAACAAATTACTTTGGTCCCATGAAGGATACTCAGATGATGACAAAATTGAAGTTTTTGTATATAAAACCTCCAAGAGAAATAGAAAATGGGCTAAGGCTATGGATGAGCTCAAAAAAAAGACTTTGTAAAGCAATTAAGGGAGGTAGAGGAGAAATTGGGAAGAGAAATGAGAGCCATTGCAGATAATGCATGAAAACCAAATTAGTAGCTTGGTGAAAGAAATACCAAAAATACTGAAGAAAATAACTTATTAAAAAACATATTAGGTCAAATGGAATAAGCAACACAAAAGGTAAATGAGGAGAAGAATGCCTTAAAAAGAATTGGTCAGCTGGAAAAGGAGATTAAAAAAGCTCTCTAAAGAAAATAACTCCTTCAAATGCAGAATGGAACTAAAGGAAGCTGATGACTTTACAAGAAATAAAACTATCCTAAAAAAACACAAAAATTAGAAAAAAATATGAAATATCTCATTGGAAAAACAACTGACTTTGAAAACAGATCCAGAAGAGATAATTTAAAAATTATTTGGCTACCTAAAAGTCACAATCAGGAAAAGAGCTTAGACTTCATTTTCAAGAAATAATACAACAAAATTGTCCTGAGAACTTAGAAGAAGAGGGGGAAAAATAGAAATTGAGGGAATTCATCAGTCATCTCCTGAAAGAGATACCAAAAGAAAAACTTCCAGGAATATTATAGCCAAACTCCAAAACTCCCAAGTCAAAGAGAAAATACTAAAACCTGCCAGAAACAAGCAATTCAACTATCACGGCTCTATAGTCAGGATTACACAGGATCTGGCAGCATCTACATTGAGGGCTCATAAGGCTTGGGATATGATAGTCTGGAAGGCAAAAGGTCTTGGTTTACAACCGAGAATCAACTACCCAGCAAAACTGAACATCCTCTTTCAGGGGAAAAGATGAACTTTCAATGAAACAGGGGACTTTCAAACTTTCCTACTGAAACAACCAGAGCTGAACAGGAAGTTTTATCTCCAAGTACAGGACTCAAGGAACCATAGAGGAGGTGAATGAGAAGGACTAACTATGAGGAACTTAATGATGTTGAATTGTTTGTATTCCTACATGGGAAGAAAATACTGATAACTCATATGAACTTTTTCATTCATAAGAGCAGTTAGAAGGCGCATATTAGACAAGGCACAGGAAGGAGTTGAATATAATGGTATAATATAGTAAAAAGATGGAGTCAATGGATGATAAAGGAAAGTACTGAGGAAGAGAAAGGAGAGGAAGAAGGGCTAAGATATTTCACATAAGGGGTGGCTAGGTGGTACAGTGGATAGAACACCCACCCTGGAATCAGGAGTACCTGAGTTCAAGTCTGGCCTCAGATACTTAATAATTACATAGCTGTGTAGCCTTGTGCAAGCCACTTAACCCCAGTGCCTTGCAAAAACTAAAAAAATAAAATTAAAAAAAAAGATATTTCACATAAGAGTCAAGAAAAAACTTTTTCAATGGAGTGGAATGGGGGAAGGTGAGAGAGATTGAGTGAGCCTTCATTATCATCAGAAATGGCTCAGAGAGGAGATAATATACACACTTAATAGGGTATAGAAATCTATCTTACCCTAGAGAAAAATGAGAGGAAAGGGATGGGATAAAGGGGTGAGGGAAGTGGGGGGGAATTAGGTGATAGAAGAGAGGGAAGATCATGGTGGAGGGTACTCAGATACAACACACTTCTGAGCAGGGACAGGGTGAAAGGAGAGAGAGAGGGAATAGAATAAATGAGAGTGGGGAGGAACAGAATAAAGGGAAATACAGCTAGTAATAGAAACTGTGGGAAAATATTGAAGCAACTTCTCTGGTGGACTTATGATAAAGAAGGCAACTCTCCCAGAGAGAGAATCATTGGAATCTGAATACAGACTGAAGTACACTTTTTTCCCCTCTCTCACTATTCTTGAGTTTTCTCATCTTTTGGTGGGGGAAGGGGGTTTATGTTTACTCACACAACAAGATTATTGTAATAATTTTTTTTTAGGGTTTTGAAAGGCAATGGGGTTAAGTGGCTTGCCTAAGGCCACATAGCTAGGTAATTATTAAGTGTCTGAGACCAGATTTGAACTCAGGTACTCCTGACTCCAGGGCCAAGGCTCTATCCATTGTGCCACCTAGCTGCCCCCAAGATTACTGTAATGATTTAAAACAAACAAAAAAAAATTAAACAAAGAGTCCTTTGGGATCCCCATGGAGGATATGTTTTGTTTGAGGTCACCAAGGTGAGATTGGGAGTTGTTTGGAATTTCTAATGGAAGTTACAATTTGTTTTTCCAGGAAATGATACTCAACCAGGCTCACCAGGTCCAGTTCTAACACTCCAGCCTTTTGTTTTCATTTTTTGGAATTAGGGGCAGTTAGGAATTAGGGTCAAATAGATGGGAGAGCAACTGTGCTAGCACTGGTCAAGGGAAAGTCCCTTGCCAGCAAAAGGGTAGATATGGGAGATTGATTAGACTGACATCTCAGGAGAATCAGGGTTACTAACCCCACATCATGCTTGGAGGGCTTCTAGCTATTGCTTCTAACAACACACCATGATGATGGTTTCTAGCTGCAAAAGAGAAGGGGGTGTTGTAAAGGTTAGAGGGTTCCTTCATGGGAATCAGGATGATAACTCAGGCTTCGATGGCTGCTTCCTGCTGAAGGGGGGTGATGTAGGGAGAGCAGGAAAGTCAATAGGGGCTTGCAGATTGGAAGGAGGTGGTAGCTTGATCTAGGGAAATGGTATGGAATAGCAGTTAGAATTTTGATATGAGATGGTCATTTTGAGCAATATTGTGTAGATGGGTCTAGAGAAACTTTGGACAGTAAGGAGTAACTAGGAGGACATGACCAAAGGATATACACAAGAACCATGTGTATCAACGGTTTTGTAGAACAAAGTAGATGATAAACAAGAGGACAAGCAAAAACAGAAGCATCAGGTACTTAGCAGAGGTTATCAAAAACATGCATGTTCCTTTTGAAAAGAAAGCAGGGGCGGCTAGGTGGCGTAGTGGATAAAGCACTGGCCTTGGAGTCAGGAGTACCTGGGTTCAAATCTGGTCTCAGACACTTAATAATTACCTAGCTGTGTGGCCTTGGGCAAGCTACTTAACCCCATTTGCCTTGCAAAAAAAAAAAAACCTAAAAAAAAAAGAAAGAAAAGAAAGCAAAGGTCAACTTGTGACCTTTTCCATGAGTCCAGAGTCCAATCTACTGATAATTTAAAATATGCATTCAACAAAGTCAAAAGGAAAAACAACAATAACTATATGGGGAAGTATTGGTAGAAAAATACTATTCCATAACTTTGGTAGTTCAAATATTTAGCATATATCATATCTAGCATATATCCCAATCCATGCAGCATTGATTTTTTCAGTATGTTAGGGGAACACTGCAGGGTACCAGGGTATATTGTACGTGCAACCATGTCTTTCATTGGCTACTTGCTCTGATTGTGGAAATCTGGTAAATAGAGCTAAAAACTGGGACACGATTAAAACAAAAATCAATTTAGTCCTTGAAAACTCAACACATACAGCAGGATCAAATATCCTTAGTTCTGTAACCATGCAGTCACGGCTCAGGAATAACCAGATGGGAAACACTCCTTTTCAAAGGAGCACAATGGGGAAACTGAGGCAGAAGGATTCTGTCTTAGACTGAGACCAAAGATTGTCCTTTCAGTCTGTTTGTAACAGTTTAGGTTTTCATTTCCTCTGAGTAACTTGTAACCTTAGCCTAAAGAAGTTCTGAATGGTTGATTACTAACTGAATGATCCATCAGATAATACCTAAAGTCAGACCTCAGAATAAGTTTTATCACAGTCTTAAAGTATTTTACCCCCAAAAGCAAACTCCATCAGTTACAGCTTGAGGCTAGATACAGTTGTTTTCTTTTATGGGTTACAATAAGCAATAAAAGTTTACCAGTTCAAACATACATAAGAAATTTTACTTAAAATTGCTTTTATTTTCTCCTTAAGTTTTAATTTGTCCTTGTGTAAGGACAAAATTATTAAAAATCATTTCTATATTAGACAGGAACTTGCAGGTCTGCAACAAGCCAAGTTCACTGTTTAGAAACTGCACGACTAATGTACTCTATTCTTTGAGTTTCAATTATTGTAATATGAGTTCAAGCAATTTACTTCTTAAGTGATAATAAACAGTCATAGATATAACTTCCTGTAAAGGGAGAAAAAAATCCAATCAGTTACAAAACAAATAAATAGCATTGCTGTTTTAAAAACTTTTCTCCACTGATTTTCTTTCTTTCAGTGTCTTAAATCAATAATAACAGTTAACAAATTAACAAATTTCAAATCCATTTGTCTTTATTTTTATCACTAGAGATATGATCAAAATAGGTCTCCAAATAGACAATTTTTGATGAAGATCTATGATTAGATGTTTCTAAAATTCGTTTTTCCTTTCAAGATTTTTTTTATCAGTTAAATCTTATGAATTCCAAGTTATCTTGTTTTCAACAGTTCAATTCTAATTTCCCAATGATCTAGTTTATGAAAGAATTTTTCCTTTAACTGTAAAAAACTTGACCTTTTCTAACTAAAGTATAGCTATATAGTGGCCATATTGATAATATACAACTTTGCTCTTGAAAAATTTCTGTTGGTTTAATACCCAAAATGGACTAGGTCTTAGATTACACAAGAGTTGAACTGATTTTGATAGCAATTTTTCTCTGAGAAAAAAACTCAAAAATATCTAAATGGTTGGACTAACATGTATAAAATCCATCAACAATGCATTTGTGTTTTCCAAAAGCCCTTATTGATGATTGGAAAATGGGGTGACCTCAGAGAAAAAAAACTCACAGATAGACCACTCACCCCAGAGCTAAAGGCTTAGATTTTAAATCACAGTTTATTACAAAGTTCACATGTTATTATAGAAAGTTCACAAATTATTATATTAAGTTCACAGGAGATTACAGACAGTTCACAGGTTAGGCTCTCTGGAGAGGCAGCAAGATAGAGAACTACTTAAAGGACAGGCTGAATAACAAAAGTTGCAGTTAATGTGATTAAGGGAAAAGAGAAAAGGAAAGGAAATAATCACAGACATGACTGGGCTTAGACCCTTGTGGATCCAGCTTGGAGAAGGGGGTCAGCCAAACTTCCATGGAGACTAGGCTACCTCCTATGCAGGGAGGAGTCAGAGGGAGGGGGTCAGAGAGTGACCTACCTGAACTAGACTGAAGACAGGTTATCCACCTTGGGAAGCTGAGAGCCAGGAAAGGGGATGGTGCTTGTCTTGGTGAATTTACATTTGAGGAGAGGGCTACACTGAACAATGGAGAGTTAGAATTTACATGTGAGAAAAGGATACACCAGGAAGCTAGTCAGAGGTCCACTGAAAATATCAGACAAGCACAGATAATAGTTTCTTAATATTAAAAGGTTAGACAAATATTTCTCCTTCAACAATTCAGTGATTTTCATTTTCTTTTTTTTTTCTGTCATCTTAGGCAATCTAATGAATAGGAGGAGGCATGAGGTGAAACTTTTAAAGTTAGTTTTGAAGCAATCTTTCACATGACTGAAATTTGAAATTTTTCTGTTTGAGAATTATTTATTCATATCCTTTAACTTGTTATCTACGGGGGAATAGTTCTTACTCTTATATATGAGTGCATGTATTAGATTCCTTATAAGAGATATTTGATGTGAGGTTTCTTCCCTCCAATTGACAGTTCTTTTTATCTTCTCTGATTTTTTTGGCCCCAAAGTGTTTTAATTTCATGTAGCTTAAGTTGCAGTTGATATTTTGAAGCCTAACATATTATACTTTAGTTTCATCCCCATCCAGCTAAATGAGGCATCACATTAGAAGGTAGAATTTTTCTCAGAATTTTATTGGGGACCCAGCTGAGAAGGGCCTTTGATATTCAAATCAACTAGTAGTAGAACTAGAAGGGTAACCAGTGGGGAGATTAGTTTAAACTAGCATTTAAATATGGAAATCAACTGAATTTCAGGTAGAGCCCTAGAGGGTTTTAAAAGTGAATTGCTAAATGGTGATTAAATGTAAATGCTACCTGGGTGGGATGGTTAGAGGGAAATCACTAGCCAGAACTGAAAAGGGAGCAAGGGTATTGCCAAAGTTGTTAAGAGTAAATATTTCCCCCAAGGGAATCAAGGTAAAACCTGAGAGAACTTTCAAACCTTGAATTGCTAAATGAGGATTTTAGGTCAGTGGTGAGTAGAAATAACTAGGCTATCCTGACTTTGAAGATAAGATAATGCCTTTGAGTCACTCCACCTTAAGGCTGGCAACTTAAGGTGGTAAATCAGGCTGGTAGGGAATAAATTAAGAATATTGTATACTTAATATTCAATGAAATAAACCAAAAATTGTAAAGGAAGGTAGAAATGAGCTGAGAAATTCTTCCACAGTAGGTATCACAAATCATGAGAGTGGAAAGAAAAGAGGGGAAGGGGTGATATCAAAGTAATGCTTCTAATTTGCAAGGAAGGTGCAGGGAAGGTTTAGAGTCTTTAAAAATCTGCAAAAGCAACTATAAGCTAGTTGTCCATATATTATTACTTACTTCCAGGGGAGGGGGGAGGAGAAGAGAGGGAAGGAGAAAAATGTGGAACTTAAAAATCGACATATCTTTACATATAATTGGGAAAATTTTTTTAAATAAAAGTAACTGTAAGCCTTTAGAAACTGTGTTTAGTGCTCTGTGTGTGAGTGTGGGGGGAGTCAGGGAGGGATAGTGTGTTCTATGTATATAAGAGATGCTGGCAAATGTTTTAGGGTCATCTAGTCTAGGGTTGAGCATGAATGAATTCACTTAAAAGTTGGACTTTGGAACCAGAGATATTTAGAGACAAAATGTTTATGAAAACAACAAGGATATGAAAATAACAAGGAAATTGAATAATACTAGTTATACCAGTTAGATTTCTTAAGGAAATTTTGGCAAAAGCCAAGAGCAAAAAAGCGAAAGCGGTTGCAAGGTTATGGCATCTGGGATATCCCCTGAAGGGATAAGTTGCTGCTAGAGAAATTTAGAAAAGTAAAGAGTTACAACAGTGCAAGAGAGGTACAGTGGAGATCAATAGCATTCAGCAGGGGCGAAGGCCAGCGTTTATAGAGGGCATGGTGTAGTGTTGGGAAAGGGGTAAGGGAAGAGTTAGGGTAGTACTAGGGAGGGGTACTAGTAAGGCAGGAGTCAGGTCGGTTCTTATTATCTGTGCCTCAGTATTCCAAGATACACTGGGATGGCAGCCCCCAGACCCATTTTTGGATAAAATAGCTTTGAACAAATGAGATGGGAGTATGGACCAGCTTCATGTGGTTTCTATGAGATAGCTTTGAACAATGGGATGGGAGGTCAGTGTAAATGTAAGGTCAACTCAGGAAAAAGATTAAATAGGTAACTATTTGACATGGTCAGAATAGAGGGAACAGATTATCTATAGCAATCCCTTGTTCTCCCATTGATCTTTGGGGCAAGTAAATTGAAGAACTTCCTTCTTCCATAGGATAGTCCTTCACATATTTGAAGATAACTATTATAAACCCTTTAAAATCTCAACAACTCCAAAGGTGGGGCAGCTAGGTGGCACAGTGGATAAAGCATAAGCCCTGGAGTCAGGAGTACCTGAGTTCAAATCCAGCTTCAGACACTTAATAATTATGTAGCTGTGTGGCCTTGGGCAAGCCACTTAACCCCATTTGCCTTGCCAAAAAAACTCTAAAAAAAAAACCCGACCCAAAAGGTCACTATAAATAGACATCATCAGAGACACAGAAATCAGATTGATTACATACTTTGCAGCCAAAGGTGGAGAAACTCTACCTATAGCAATGTGGTCAATCTTCACTCTCCAGCAAGCCATTCAGTGACCATTATTTGCTATTAGAGGTCTACACACAATGTTTGTGTTTGTGTGTGTGTGTGTGTGTGTGTGTGTGTGTGTGTGTGTGTGTGTGTGTGTGTATGATAAGCTAGAAATAATCAACAACAAGGTTAAGACTAGAATTAAGGAGGCTGAGAAAAGGTATCCTGTAGAAGATGGGATTTTAGCTGAGACTTGAAAGAAAACTGGGAGGTAGAGATGAGAAAGGAGGACATTCCAGTTCTGCTCTGACACATCCCAGAAGGGTAGGAATCTGAACCAGAAAGTATTCCCGGATCTCTCTCTGTAATCAAGGCCATTCTAAAAACCTTAAGTTTCAGTCTGGTTGTGGAGAACAATTTCCATATTTACATAAATATTTACAGATTTAACCCAAAAGCTAGAAAACAAAACTGAATGCTCATAATCATAAAAGTTGAGAGAACACTCCCTTGTCTCTCTTGTTCCTAGTTCTGCCCTTGGTCAAGTAGATTGAGGAACTTTCTTCTTCCATATGATAGCCTTCACATTAAAGACAACTATTTTAACCACTCTAAAATCTTTTTCAACAGCCCAAAAGATGATTCTACACATGGATATCACCAGTTCGCCAATATAGAAATCAGATATATTTTGCAGCCAAAGGTAGAGAAACTCTGCATTATACACTCAGACCTAGAACTGACTGTAGCACAGATTATGAGTTTCTTATTGCAATAGTCAGGCTTCATTTAAAGAAAGTGGGGGAAAACATCAGACTGTATAGTTATGACCTAAATAACATCCCTTATGAATATGAAGTAGAAGTGATAAATAGATTTAAGGCAGTAGCTCTGGTAGATAAGAGTGTCTGAAAACTTATGAACAGAGGTCATAGGAGGCAGCAACAAAAAAGTAAAATGGATTTCTGCCAAGGTTTTTAAAAACAGCTGTGTAAAGAAGTAAAGTGAAAGGGAAAGAAGAAAGGGAAAATTTCAATTGACAGAATTCTTGAGAATAACAAGGAGAGAGGCTGCTAGGTGGTGCAGTGGATAGAGCACTAGCCTTGGAGTCAGGAGTATCTGAGTTCAAATCTGGCCTCAGACACTTAAAAATTACCTAGCTGTGTGGCCTTGGGAAAGTCACTTTAACCCCATTTGCCATGCAAAAAAACCCCAAACCTAGCATAACAAGGACAGATAAGAAGCTTTTCTTAAATGAACACAGTAAAGGAATGGAAGAATACAACAGAAAGGCAAAGACAGATCTCTTCAGAGAAAATTAAGAGATTCATGCAAAAATAGACATGATAAAAGACTAATATGTAAGGGAAGCAGAAGGGATTATTAAAGAGGTGGCATGAATATATAGAATATTATATAAACAAGATCTTAACATCACAGATAAGCATGGTATTGTTACTGATCAATAGCCAGACATTCTGAATTGTGAAGTCAAGTGGATCTTGGAAAGTATCATTAGCAATAAAACTTGTGATAGAATTCCAGTTGAGCTATTTAAAAATCCTAAAAGATGATACTATTAAAGATGATACTGCTGTGCTCAGTATGCCAGAAAATTTGGGAACCTCAATGGTACCATTCTATTGAAGAAGATCAGTTAGCATCCCATTCCTAAAGAATGGCAATGCCAAGGGATGTTCAAATTATGTTCTTTCACATGCCAGCAAGGTAATGCTCAGATTCTGTAAATTAGGCTTCAGCGAAATGTGAACCTTGAATTACCAGAATGGACTAGTTTTCAAAAAGGCAGAGGAACTGAGTCCAAATTCAATGGATTATGGAGAAAGCAATGGAGTTGTAGGGGAAAAAAATCTACTTCTACCTCACTGACTAAAGCAAAGGTTTTTTTTAAGACTGTGAATCACAATAAACTGGGTTCAAGTCCAGCCTCAGACACTTAATAATTGCCTAGCTCTGTGACTTTGGGCAAGTCACTTAACCCCACTGCCTTAAATAAATTTAAAAAAATATGCCTGGCTCAAAGTCTTAGTATTACTAGACTGTGGATCACAACAAACTAGCAGGTCCTCAAGGAGATGAGAGTACAAGATTATTTTACTTTGTCTCCTTAGGAATCTGAATTTGAGTCAAGAAGCACCAGTATCAAACATGGAACAATTGCCTTCTGTGGGGGAGTAGTAAGCAAGATTAGGGGAAAAGTTGTAAAAAATAAATTTTTTAAAAAAAGTTTGGAAAATGAGTATAACAAGGCTGAATAGTGTCATCTTATTTAACTTATATGCAGAGAATAACATTTGAAATGCTAGGCTGGATTAATCAAGAGTCAGAATTAACACTGCTAGATCTATCTCAGATGACAGAAAGTGAAGAATTAAGAAACCTTTTGATGAAGTTCATGAAAGAGGACTTGGAGCTTAATATTTAAAAAAACTAAATGTTTTAAATATTTTCTTAAAAAACTAAAATCTTTGCAAATGGTTTATTTCCTCAAAAATAGAAAAAATGGAAGAAGTGTCTGATTTTATTTTGCAGATGACAAGTACAACCATGAAATTAAAAGATGTTTGATCCTTGGAGAGAAAGTTATGGCAAATCTGGTCAGCATACTAAAAAACAGAAAAAACACTTTGCTGACAAAATATGCTAGTTTTTCAAGTAGCAATATATAACTATGAGAGTTGGACTATAAAGGAAAGTTGAGCACCACAGAATCAATGCTTTTGAATTGTGATGCTGGTAAAGATTTTTGAGAATTAAAACAGATAATAAAGAAATCAATTTAGACTATTCACTGGAAGGTCTAATACTAAAGATGAAGCTTAAATACTTTGACTACATAATGAGAAGACAGAAGTCATTGAAAAAAAATTCTGATGTTGAGAAAGATTGAGGGCAAGAAAGGATATCAGAGGATATGTATACTATCATGGAAGCAATGAACTTGAGTTTGGACAGACCTCAAGAGGTAGTGAAGGACAGAAGGGTCTGGAGTGCTATGGTCTTCTCACTGCTACCTGGACCCTCTTATAAAAACTGATTTCTTCTCTTGGTACATTTGCCCTGGCAATGCCCCATGTTTGAAGCACTTTCTTTTAATCCTCAAGTTTGCCTGCATCTTTTATCTATGTCTTATTTCATGATAAAAAGCTAAGTTTCTTGAGGGCAGAGACTGTCATTTTTCATATTTGTATCCTTAATGCAGAGTCCTTTGTACAGAGCAAGTAGTTACTGTTTGTTGAATTGAATACTACACAGTGAATGAAAACACCTATGCTGCTAGCTGAAATTTTAGGACTCAGCCTTGGGTAAAATGCAGATCCATCCCTGAGCAGAAGCTTGCTTGTTCAAATGTGTTCCACTCTTTGTGACCCCATTTGGGGTTTTCTAGGTAAAGATATTGAAGTGGTTTATCATTTCCTTCTCCAGCTCATTTACAAATGAGGAAACTGAGGTTAAGTGACTTGCCCAGGGTCACATAGCTGGTATCTGCAGTTGGATTTGAACTGGTCTTCCTGACTCAAAAACAAGGGCTTTGATTGAGTCATTAACAGTCGTTTGTCTTCTGACAAAATTTACACACCATCTCCTGTATCCATAGATTTGCATTTTCTCCCCTAATACATATTCTGTCCTCACCTCCACCAGTTAGAATCCCTGGGTTCCTCTAAGACAGGATAGTAGCCTCCACAGGGGACTGAAAATTCAATAATTCTAGGAGCTTTTAAGGGATGAATCAAACTTTTAACCAAATATAACAGGTTAGTTTTTAAATCTTTGGCCTCTACTCTAAGGTTCAAATTAAACATATTTTGCTGTGTAATCTTTCCTGATGATCTCTCCACCCTGAAATCACTTTGTATTTATTTGGCATATATTCATATATCTACAAGTCATTTCCCTTTCCAACCTATAGGAGCTCCTAATCAGACTGGTTCACAGCTTAGTAGGTTAACAACACATGCTATAGTTTAATATTTAAGACAGTTATTAAGCCCTGTATGTTTTCCCAACCTAAAATTCCTTTTGCCAATACTCCATTTCCCTTGTAATTTGGGTCTAGTCAAATTCCTTGCTCTCATCTTTCTCAGCTTTGCCTTTTGCCAATCCTAAAAATGACAATGACCCTTGCCTTCTCCCTTCTCAAATTTTTCACATTGCCAGTATTTATTTTGTATAGATTACACTTTACCCTTATTTAAATGTCTCATCTCCCTAGTTTGGCTTCCCACTCAGAACTTTGAGGAGGGTGGGAGTAGCCAGGAGAGAATGCTTAAAAAGGGAATTTCTAGGGGCAACTAGGTGGCACAATGGATAGAGCACCGGCCCTGGAGTCAAGAGTACCTGGGTTCAAATCTAGTCTCACACACTTAATAATTACCCAGCTGTGAGGCCTTGGGCAAGCCACTTTAACCCCACTTGCCTTGCAAAAACAAAAAACAATATGGTAATTTCTGAACACTCAAAATGTAGAAGTGTTTCCCTAGATACTGGTCTAAGCCACATCCATCATAGGTTAAGAGCCTAAGCCTGGAAGTGACTGAAATTGTTTAGACTTGAAAAACGCCAGTGTCTTCAATCAGTATGATCAAATAGCAGCAGGCTATTAAACAGGGAAGACAAGGAAGTTGCTTCTTTCAAATCATTTTCCTAACTAAATATAAAATTCCACAAATTGATTATAGTAACTTTTTCATGAGAAGCAGAATGACCTACGGGAAAGACCTTAGACACAAAACCTGTGGGTGAATACTGGACACTGTTCTCTTCGGCAGCATCCTGGTCACGGCAGGGAATTAAAGCCTTGTCCACATGGAGTCTGCATTTCTTGAACTTGGTGATTTTTGAACACCATGCCTTTCATCAAAACTGTCTCTGATGACCCCTTCAGCATCCAAGAAGTGAAGTATTATGTATCTGTCTTGCAAATCTCTTCAGATAGGGAAACATAAACCCCAGTCTTTTGCCTTAATGCTGAACTTTAGTTAAGAAGTACTGGTTTCAGGTTCACTTCTACCAGGAGTCAATATATCCCCCAAGGTGAATTAGTCTTAGAGTAGATTCTGAACACAGAGGGTCTCCTAAGGTTATTTAAGCCATGTGACCCTGGATGAGTCTCTTTAAAAGGTCTGAATTTCAGTCTTTTTATTTAGCAAAAGAAAATAATGCCTTCTGGATATTTGGGACCAAAGTATTTGTTAAATCATAGCTTTGCAGAAAGACCTATGGGATGTCATGGAATACTATTGTTCTATTAGAAACCAAGGGGGATGAGAATTCAGGGAAGCCTGGAGGGATTTGCATGAACTGATGCTGAGTGAGATGAGCAGAACCAGAAAAACACAGAACACCCTAACAGCACCATGGGAGTGATGCTGATCAACCCTGATGGACTTGCTCATTCCATCAGTGCAACAATCAGGGACAATTTGGGGCTGTCTGCAATGGAGAATACCATCTGTATCCAGAGAAAGAACTGTGGAGTTTCAACAAAGACCAAGGACTATTACCTTTAATTTAGGGAAAAAACCTGATATCTTATTGTCTGATCTTTGCTATCTCTTATACTTTATGTTTCTTCCTTAAGGATATGATTTCTCTTACCACATTCAATTTGGATCAATGTATACCATCGAAACAATGTAAAGACTGGCAAATTATCTTCTGTGGGGGATGGAGGAGGAAAGTAAGATTGGGGAAAAATTGCAAACCTCAAAACAAATAAAATCTTTATAATTCAAAAATAAATAAAGACCTATGGGACAAGAATATAAAAAACCAACTGAACTATTATCATGATTTTCTGAGATAAAACAACTTGCAGACAAAGAAACAGCTCTTAACAGTGATAAACAGTTTTTATTCAGGCAATGAAACATGAAAAAAATATATTAGTACTCATTATAATAATTTCATTTGTGTAAGTATAACTCTTACAAATATTTACCTGACATATAAAAAGGGAAATTATTATACATATAAAATTTATGTAGATGATCATTACATATACAATGCAATCCTGGTAGGAGTCAAGCAGCTTTCCCTCCTCCCTATGGGAGGGCAGGTAATCAATCACTCACTGTACGGCAGTCACAGGGGCACAGCAAAAGCAGGTGTGCAATTAGGATGGTCACTTATTGGCACATGTTACTATATATGGAAATCTATTGGCAATGTATTCGTGCTGACAGCAACACTGAGGAACATCCTGGCACTGTGGAGAATTAAAAGGGGCATCTGTATTCTACCACAAGGAAGAGAAGACTCCAGGTTAGATTTAGTTAAGACTTGGGGATTGGCTTAGAGTTCCAATTCATATGTCTGCAAGACCATTTGAATTATCAAGTAAACACATAAGATTACAGTTATCAATCTGGGAGCGCCAAGAGAGCAGGAACTATCTGAACTTTGGATCTTCTTCAGAACCAACACAGTTTTAACACATGTCTAAACATTTGTCTAACTGATTTAACATTCTGACTGGCAGACAACTTCTTTAGAATGGATTCTAGATACCACTTCAGGCAGAGTTCTATAAATAAAGATAGGATAACCATATTATAGCTAATAAAACCATCTTGCTTTTTTAAGTCTAGCTGCAGGCTAATAAGGCAAAAGAAAAAAAGGAAAGAATTGCTTCTGGATAACAAGCTATGAAAAGGAAATTGTTAAGACACTCTTACTGGCAAGAGAGTGCTTCCCCACCACTCAAAGGTATTTTGTCAACTCTAGAACAGAATATCTCAAGGTGGTCCCTGCAGAAATGATGGGATTCAAGGGAGGAGATTTACCAAAAACTAAAAACCTAACCTGCGCTGGAGGACTAGCATGGCAGCAACCTGCCTTTGCCATTCAGCCAGTGCAGGGAATGAAGACTAATCAGAATCAGGCCCATGATGCAAAAAATGTTTCTCTGTTAGTGTAGATTCTACCGTGTGTGATTATTAGTCTGCCTCGAGATTCTGTTAGGTTGGGTCAAAGCTTGTAATTCTGTGATTATTTACTTGTATTCAATGAAGCTTCAGACCCTCTTATGAATCTTTCTAATCCTGTTAAAGGACCCATAGCACAAACCTTTTAACTTTCCTTGTAATTACCTGAGATGGATAATGTTTGAACCACAAAACATCCACAAAATTGTCACACTTTGAGAAAGGCAATGAAAATTTTCTTAATACTGTGAAGGTAAGGGTTTCTGCAAAAAAGCTTAAAATTTCATTCTTAATTAAAGCAAAAAACCCCAAAGAGGCTAGAAATGTAAATGTATGGCACAATCCTGGGCAAGACCATGGGCTCAAGAGGAGAGCTACCTCGAGAAACCAGGTCACTGCTACCTGCAGTTATGTTAAGGACTTTTGTGTCCCCTGAACCACAATGAAAACAAAGAGGAAATAAGATTCAGAAAATGGTAAATAGCAAAAAAGGTGTGTTGGGGGGCTCTCTCCCATCCCATCACAATGACTCAAAAGGCCATTTATTCTAATTCAGTGGACTATTCTTCAAAAGTAAGACTTGGCTTTAGATTATTCTAAGGGATTTTAAAATACATTATATTGGGTATCCAAAAATCTTAGTGCCATTTTATATTTTAGTACACATCAAAGCTTAAATGTTATTTAATAGCTCTAAAAAATATTTAAATATAATTTCACAACTATTAACGCTTAAAACTGTACTGAGACTTTTGGAACAGCCTATATTTAAAAGTAAATGGGAAAGTATGACATTATCTTAAAGAAAATCATTCAGCCCAGCATACCTTTGTGAATCACTCTGAGTGAGTCTGCAGATGACCTCAAATCATTTCAACTGGGAATATAGTTTCTAAATGTCAATGTGGGGGAATGAATTACAAAGGTAGGATGGACTAGATGGGAAGGTTGAATTAAGGGAAAATTCAATGAGCCTTCACCTAAAAATAAAACTAGATTCTGTAACATTCTGGAATGCTTTCAAAACCCTCCTCATTTTTCACTGTCATCTGTTTCTGAACTTCCTAATTTGGACCAGGGTTGAAGAGAGCTAGAAATGCATCTCTCAATATTTCCAGGCCAATTGTGCAGAACAAGGGGATTGGGAGTAGGTCAGTCATGCAAATTTCAAGGCATTTCTCCAAATAAAGCAAAACTCTGGAAAGCTCACCATCACTGACAGCTACTGTCCAACCTTGATCCCATGGGGGGAGAAAAAGGCTAATTCCTACCATGTTGCATCAGATGTGCCAACAAAAATAATTTTGGACAAAAATAGCTACACTTTGGCAAAGTCACCCATGTATATCTTAAGAATCAAAGAACAAAGTCCTGGTCCTACTTCCCAAGCATTATCCAAAATAGCTCCCAAATCTACTGTAAGTGTCTCAGAGGTGGCAGAGTAGAGGGGTCCGAACACTATTTTTTCCAACTGGACATTCAAATACTTACAAGAATATAATTCGCTTTGCCCTCAATTATGCCAAAGGTGAGAGGTAGGTTGTTATTATCCTATGGAGTATTATAATAGGGTTGTTTGAGGTTCCCAAACTCAATAGACTTCACTTTGCCCAGGCTATTTCACAATTGGGCAGATGTGGAAGGTCTTTACAGAATTCTCCTACCAATCTATTGGGGCACTGGAGAGTAAGTATTAGTCAACAGTTGAAATATTAGTCTTTAATATAACGGGCCCTTTCACATTTCCTGCTCTGTACCTCCATTTGCTGGGGTCTATTATACAATGGAAACCAGAGCTGACTACTAACTTGTGCTCCAAGGGGATTGTCATTAATCACATCACCACATAGCACTGGTGCTCTTTGGCTACTCAGAGACTGTGAATAAATGATCCAGCTGAAATGGCTACATGCATTTCATGTGTAGGACAGAGCACTAGACAGACAAGGACTTCTATCTATGATGGCTAGCAGCAGAAAGGTTCTATAAACTTTCTCTTTTCCTAAACGTCTGGATTATTTCCACAGAGGGTTTTAGAATCATATCTTAAACCAATGTGTTATTCTACCACCTGGAAACTTTCCCCATTCAGTATTTGTAATATGTGGCAAAAATCCCCTTAAGCCACAATAATTGCTTTCAAAAGCCTATATGATTGTCCTAAATTGAATGATCCAAAGTTATTTTTTCTTTTGCTGTTTTTTTTTTTTGCCCTTGTTGCTGCACATAGTGTTATAGGCTTTCAAAAGGCAACCTGAGCACCAACTACGGGAGTTGCATTTTAATAAAATAGAATTCTCAACTATCAAAGAAATACTGAGTTGTGACCGAGAAAATGGAACTCATGTGAAAGGTGTGTGATAGATATTCAAATTTTGGATTTATGGAGGGCCTCCACTGTTCACTGCAAAAGTTGGATCATGCAACAGGTTTAAAATTACAGCATGACATTCACCAGATACTCAAAATACTGCACATAGCACTATGAAGTCCTGGGAGGTAAGAGGTTCAAGCAAAAACAAGGATTTCAAAGGGCTGCATGGATTCGGCTTAGCTGATAGAAGGTGAAAGCACTACCATTGCACTAAACATTTCCACTTAGCAGCCAATGAGATGACTATGTGCTGATCCTTCGGTCTATGGAAAAAGGCAACAAAGAAAAGATTCCGTCAATACAGATTTCCCCCTTAAGTTTTAAACTAGCATAGAAGTAGGTTTTCCCCCTTCAAACATTAATACGAAGGGTTCTGAATCTCAGAGTACTTTTTGTATAATTTTTTAAAACTTCCCTGCTTTTAACAAAAGGTTGTTAAAAATTCTAGTAATGAAAGACTTTTTTGAAACAAGTGTGTCAAATAAAGCAAAATATTTTCTTGGTCCTTCAAATGATTTTTTTTCAATTCTGGTCCTTCAAGAGTTAAAATCTTATACTAGGTTCTAGAGAAGAATGTGAAATCAATTCTAAAATATTAAAAAATTAGAATGCTCCTTCCCCTAATTTTTCTTTCTATACTCTTTCCCAAGGTAATGGGTGGGTGCAGAGAAAGTGTAGTTTTTTAAATTGTATTGAGGTTACCTAAATCTTTTTCAAATGGAAAAGTAATTGATTTCTTTAAATTAAAAAAAAATTTTATTTTCATATTTCAAAAAAGAGCCACTAGTCTGAATCACATGTATTCAGAAAAGCTGTCACCAACTTCAAGCAGTGCAGTTACTTTGGAAGGAGTACATGTTGGGACTTACTCCTGGCAAATCACTGATATGAGACAGCAATAAAGGAGAATGATAATAGAAGCCACAAAGCAAGGGCTTCTTTCCTTAACAGAACATCTAGTTTGTGCTGATTTCCTGAATTCTTCAGTGTGAATTTGAGAAGGAAAGGAACCCACTTCAAATACTTCAGAACAATCAGGTGTACTTGGGGGCACCAAACTCTGAAGCTCTCCTAACTTGAACAACGGTTAGATGCTCCCTTCAAATAAAAATCAACTGTAAATCAAAAGATAACTCAAAAATAATGATTTGAGATTACAGAGGTTGTGATCATAAGAAATCATAAACTGGAAAGCCAAACCTACCAGGCCAGCCTCCTGGTTTGCTGAACCTGACTGCCAACAAATTAAAAAAGACTCAAGAAAAGGACTGAGATATCTGGGGGCTGTCCTGTCTCTTTTGTTGTTTTGGGGTTTTTTTGGGAGGGGGATGCTGTTGAGTCTGCAGCAAAGCGAAACAGGGAGCAGTAAGCATGTGCCCTTCTCTGCTATGGGGAGATTATTCTTGAGTAAGGCAAAAATACTTGGGAGTCACAAAGAAGCAGCTGAGGGAGGAGATGCTGGACTAACAGCCAGTCTTTCCCAGCTTTGCAATCAGCTCATCACAGATCTTCGTCAGTTCTTCAATTTCTTGGTTCTGGAAAAAAAAGAAAATGGGAATCAAGAGAATAAAAAATGCTCCATATTTAACTGGGAGCATCTTTTGACTCTTTTTGTATCTCTAGCGATTACTAACTATATTTAGAAATTACAGAAATCTAACTGAATAGACCCCACTTTCCTAGCCCAAGGCCTGAGCACATCTCACCAGGCTACTACCAAATGAGTTATTAAAAAATGAATGAGAATATGACAAGGGCCACACATAGGAGAGGGCAGGAAGGAGGCCAATTTTAGGAAACCATAAGCCTTGATGTCACAAAAGGCAATGCTGTAAGGGACAAGCCAAAGTTTATCATATTGGGGTGTGGGAGAAGTGCCTTCATCAGTGGTACTCATGATGTTCATTTGTGTTTGAGCTATGGACAAAAGTGCCTGTCTTACCTCAGCACAGACAACTTCCTAACTCCCAAATGGTGAAGCACTACACATCCTTTACAACCGAATTCTAAGCCTTCATAATGAAGTCTGTTCTGATCTCTCCTGCTTATAAAGACTTTCTCATTCATGTCTAACAAAGCACCTAGCACCTTATACTCTGTATATCTCTACTAAACTTTCTATGTGAAATGATGTATTTTCATAGGACAGGGCTACAGCTGAATCTAAATGTCCTATCTCTCTCATTGCATGAGGTGTCAGATACAACAAAGGCTTTATACAGGTTTGTTTTATACTTCTGTGTACCTGGAGATTCCCATACTTTTCTGAATTAATTCAGGAGGGAAATGACAGTTTGTAGAGGTTGCTGTGATGGCTAGGTGATACAAGAAAGGAAACATCAAGGAATTGACCCTAATGGATGGTGAAATCAGCAGCTGTCCACCTCCCTGGGCCTCCCAGATTGCCTATTGGATAATTAAGTGATGGTGATATTTTCATTTAGACAAAACAGGAATAGCTTCTTCATTCCCCACCCCACCCTCCAACTTAATCTTGACATTTTCCACTGATGCCCTTCTGAAAAGACTTATTCTGATGTGGAGATGACCCCAGGGATTCAAAACACCATGCTAGGAGGGTACAAACCTTGACAAGCCAAGCAGGAAAAGTTCCAAGGATGGGACAATGATGGATTGTCCATCACCCAAGGACCAGCTCCATTAGGTTCAAGAGAGGTTCATCACTAGCATATTGACCACCAAGCAATCAATTTTCTTATCTTTCTTTAGAAATTCATGAAAACTATTTATTATGTTTTTGAGGGAGTACTGTGTATCTCTACTGGTAGTTATTAATTACCTAGCTGTGTGACTTTGGGCAAGTCACTTGACCCCATTGCCTTGCAAAAATCAAAAGCCAAAAAAAAAATTCCTTTACCTTCTGCTGAAGGGCTCTTTCTAGAGACTCCACTTTCATCTGCTCTTTTCTGAGGCCAGCATGGAGAGCTGCACTCTCAGCTTTGGCTTTTGTCCGAACCTGAGCAATCTCTTCGTTAGCTCTATAGTGCAGAAATTGAATGAAAAGGGAAAAGAAGGGGCAGGGATTAGGTACTGGAAACAGCAAAAAGTACCATTAAATTAGTAGTCGGCTCTCATAGGATATGTAACCACATGTCTGATGAGGACAGAGAAAAAGATCAAATCGTGTCCTGAAGACCTCATACCCAGGATTACATCTATACTAAAAGAAAAGACTTCTCAATTAATCCCTCAGTTGCAAAATATTCTTCCTCCTACACCCCACCTTTCCCATAACATGCTAGACAAGGAAAGTCCTATTTATAGACTTGTCTTACTTGTCTAGTTTTTCTTCTGCATGGAGTTTCAGAGCCTGATATCGCTGCTCCTCTTGTTTGACTCGAGTTAAGTAGTCTTGAGCACATTTTTTCAAAGCCTCTTCATTCTGTTCCAAAGTGGAAATTTGAAATCTAAAAATCATGTTACTGCTTCTCCTAGACTACATACACCCATTACATTGACACATGCCTTTTCTTTCATTCAAACTTCATGAAATAGGGGTGGCTAGGTGGCACAGTGGATAGAGCACTGGCCTTGGAGTCAAGAGTACCTGAATTCAAATCTGGCCTCAGACACTTAGTAATTACCTAGCTGTGTGGCTTTGGGCAAGCCACTTAACCCCATTGCCTTGCAAAAACTTAAAACAAAAAATCTGCATACCCTGTATGTTCAAGATACTTATTCAAAGTCTCATCACAAATGAGATGCATAAGACAGGGCCTCACTTACATACATTTAATTTGCTGTTTTAAAAAAATACATGTTTTGTAATTAAATTTTATTTCTCCTCAAAATATTATACCTCACCTCTACTCAAGTACTCTTCTCATACTACTTGAGATGTGGCAATGACTGAGACCTTAAAAGCCAAGGCTATGCCAGTTATGGCAGGCTGGCAGAAACCCAACCCCAGTTACAATACATGAATTGTTTGCTATGAACATGTACTGTCATTGAGATAAAGCAAATTTCCTCATTGGTCACATCTAAAAAAGCCCACACTTCAATCTCTGCTGAGTCCATTACTTCTCAACCACAAGATGGGCTAGTATATTTTATCATGAATTCTCTGGAATCCCATGTGGTTGGCCAGGTATTCTCAAAGCTTAGGAAATATGTGAGTATCTGCTTCATCTGTCTGGTTCTAAGCTAGGTAACCTCTTGCTATCATTACTAATGTATTCATAGTTGCCAACTTGGGGCAGCTAGGTGGCATAGTGGATAAAGCACTGGCCTTGGAGTCAGGAGTACCTGGGTTCAAATCCAGTCTCAGATACTTAATAATTACCTAGCTGTGTGGCCTTGGGCAAACCACTTAACCCCATTTGCCTTAAAAAACAAAACAAAACAAAAAACCCCCCCAAAAAACATAGTTGTCAACTTGATCACAACAGTATGGCCCATCAAAAGTGACAGAAAGGGGCAGCTAGGTGGCGCAGTGGATAAAGCACCGGCCTTGGAGTCAGGAGTACCTGGGTTCAAATCCGGGCTCAGACACTTGATAATGACCTAGCTGTGTGGCCTTGGGCAAGCCACTTAACCCCATTTGCCTTGAAAAATCTAAAAAAAAAGTGATAGAAAGAACAAATGAAAAGGAAATTAGATAAAGCAATTCAAATCCCCAAGTGGGTACTTCATTTAAGAGGCTGAGAGGTAAAGGAAACACCAAAGAATAACCAAGAACCAGACAATCTTCCAAGTGTGATAGAGAAGCAGAGGCTTAGTACCTTCTTAAAGCCTTCAAGAACTCCCTTGAGGTTCTCATATCTTCGGAATAGATCAGACAGGGATCTCTCCACAGAGTTAAGGTCAGCCAAGGCCTGCTCCTTCTCCATGGTCAGCTGCTGGAGGCTCTTTTGAGAGGTCATATTCGTCCTCTGCTCATCCTCTGTAAATATAAGGCAACAAAGTAAGGATGCTGCTGTGACCTCTTGCTTCAAATTAGTCTATAAATGGGATGAAAATGAAAGAAGCCCTTCACACAAATTCACAGAAATGTAAAATTTTGAGTGTTAAAAAGGAATTTTAGAGCTCTTAAGATCAAATTCAACCCTATGTTGGAGTAGGAACTCCAGCTACAACATTTCCAACAGTTACCTCATATCTGCCTACTTTCAGAATAATCTACTCTATTTGGGGACAACCGAAATTCTTTTTCTTTTTTTAATTATTTTTTTCTTTTCTTTTTTTTAGGTTTTTGCAAGGCAAATGGGGTTAAGTGGCTTGCCCAAGGCCACACAGCTAGGTCATTATTAAGTGTCTGAGACCGGATTTGAACTCTGGTACTCCTGACTCCAGGGCTGGTGCTTTATCCACTGCACCACCTAGCCACCCCTAATTCTTTTTCTTGATATTAAACTAACTACTTGCCTCTGCCTTTCTCCCCACTTCTATCTGTTCCCTAAGGACAAGTCTTAGAACACAGGTTCTCAAACTGTTTATTTTAGGGCCACTTTACACTCACTGAAAAAAAATTTTGTTTAGATGAACTATATAATGAATATCTACAGTACTATAAGTATTAGAGAGTATTATGATGAAATATGAAAAAGATGTTGACTTTTCAGAATTCCTGAGGGTCTTGGGAGAGTTATGAGGGGTTGCCAAGACTACACTTTGAGAATTGCTGCCTTAGAACAAGACTAATTTCTTTTTTTTCCGAATATTGAGGTGTTTATTGGTAATATCTCACTTTTTTAACAAACATTGCCAGGAAAATTAGAGTTCCACCTGGCAGAAATTAGGTTTAAATAAATATTTCATGTCATAGAATAAATTAATTCCAAATGGGAACAGAACATGGATATAAAAGGTCACAACACAAACAACCTAGAAGAAGAAAGGAAAAATCATTCTCAATTGAAAAGGGAAGTGGTTTTTTTTTTAAGGAGATAAAGAGAATCACAGAAGAGAATATGGACAAATTTGTAATTTAAGTTGAAAGATTCTGCACAAAACTGACACAGCAAAAGGCAGAAGAAGAAAAACAATTAACTGGGGGGGGGGGGAGGTGGTAATCTTCGCTAATTTCTCTGATAAAGATGAGAGAGAGAGAGAGAGAGAGAGATGCATATACAGATATTAGGAATTCATTGCAAACACATAAGATCAAGATCAATTTCCCCAAAATATAAATTGTCAGAGCTATGAAAACAGTTCTCGAAAGAAGAAATGCAAGCTATCAACAGTCATATAAAACATGATTCAAACCATTGCTATTAAGAGACATATGAATTAAAACAATTTTGAGGTTCTGTCATACATCAATCAGATTGGCAAAGATGAGAAAAAATGAAAATGATGATTTTTAAGGGAATGGTTAGATAAGCAGATTAATGAATGTCTTATTTATGGAGCTATTTGGTTGTTCAGTCGTTCTGAAAAATAATTTGGAATTATATCCCAAAAGTTACTAAATTATTCATACTGTTTACCTCAGTGATAACTCTACAAGGTCAAAAAATGCAAGGAAGGAAGGAAGGAAGGAAGACAAGACTAATTTCTATTCTACATGATAAGTCTGCCAAGTAATGAAAGGATGGAAATCAACAAGTTTTCTTTTCAAAAGTTCTGGTTTTGCTTTATCTGAGTTATCTCTCACAACTACAACTGGCTGAAAAGGAATAAAAGCACAGTGCAATTGTTTCTTTGAAGGACACATCAATGAATTAAGGAAGGGAAGAGGTTTCTGGAAATGTATGACAGTGATGAAAGATGCTATCTGCCACCAGAGAAAGAAAAGACATTGTCAAAATACAGAGTAAAGCACACCATTCTTCTTTTCTGTCTTTTTGTATAAAATGATTAGTATGGCAATGTCTTACATAATTGTACACATATAACCTTTATCAGCTCAGGGAAAGGGGAGGGAAAGATAGAATTTGAATTCAAAATTTAAAATGTTAAAAATCGTTTTAACATGTGATTGGAGTAAAAATATTATTTAAAAAAAAACAACAGATGGAACATTTAAGGAAAGGTCACTGTGAAGTTAGGCAACTTCTGCCCTACTCAGTATTCTTTTCTGAAATCCACCCCCAATGGGCTAATGCCTTATATTTTGGAGGCAACTTCCCTCTTACCAATCATCTGAGCAATGGTTTTTTCATATTCAGCCACAATTTTCCTAAAAAAAAAAAAGAAAGAAAGAAAGAAAGAAAAGAAAACATCTATCAGGTGAGTTTTGTGTTTCCAAATGAATACTCTATCATTTCTTACACACACACACACACACACACACACACACACAATACTTCACTTGCCATTTTCACTGGTTATCTCTCCTATCTGGCATGCATTCTCCCCTCTTTACTTCTTCAAATCTTGGCTAAAATTCTACCTTCTTTAAGAAGCCTTTGCCAGTCATTCTTTTTTCTTGGGGGGTGGGGTGGGTTTGTAAAGCAGTGAGTTAAGTGACTTGCCCAATCACACAGCCAGGTAATTATTAAGTTGTCTGAGGCTGTATTTGAACTCAAGCCCTTCTGACTCCAGGGCCGGTGATCTATCCACTGTACCAACTAGCTGCCCTCATTTGCCATTCATTCTTTGGCTGAATGGAAGCAATGCTCTTTCCAGTTAGCAGAAACCTTAAGTGCGGTCCAACCATGATCCTGGTTTTCAGTAGGGCTGCACATGTGCACGGGAGAAAGAATCCTGCCTCAGGCATCCCACATAAGAACAAATATCCAAGTGTGTCTAAAATGAACCCAGAGAGCTACAAGTGTGACTCTGGATTTAAAACTCGACTCCCTGGCTCTAGGCTCAGCTCTCTAGCCACATCCCTGGCAAGCCATGTTCTTCAATGTTCAAAAACCACAGAATTAAGAATTTCAAAATTGGAAGAAACCTCAATAAGTGATAGGCTAGTCCAACTCATATCCAAAAAGGAATCTCCATTTTAATATACCCAGACCTTACCTGAAAACCTTCAGCAAAGGAGAACACATCACACCCAGTTCTATATTGGGATAGTTCTAACTGTTCAGAAGTTTTTTCTTATAAGCTGATCTAAATCTGCTTCTTTGCAAATCACTAGCTCTTGTCTGCAAACTTTATGCAATCTGTTAACCTGGGAATTACAAATTCATAAATATGTTCAAAAGTAATATTACAGAAAGGTCTTCCCTAAGAATTCTGCTGAAACCCTAACCTCATTTCCAAGACTTCTTGTCGAGTCTCTTCATATTTTTTCTTCCATTCATTTGCTTCAATTTCTTTAGTGATTATCTGCAGTATTAAAAAAAAAAACAAAAAAACCTGATTTTAGCTCTTCTGATACATTTTACTGGTACAAATTTGGGCTTTTCAGATTAAATAGTGTTAATATAAATGGGCATAGAGAAATCAAACACCTTCTGAGTCTCTATTAAAATAAATCTCACATTGATAGTGCTGTCTGAAAACCAGTATTAACTCTTTGATGTTTAAAATTTCTTAGCCCTTTCATCCCAATGTTGAATATTTTATGCCAAAATATGAATTTCACAAGTTATAGCTACAGTTTGTTAGTTTTTTCCTAACTACCCTATAAATGAACCTAAAGTAACTAAATAACAAATGAAACTTGCAAAAACATTCATTTTTTTCAACATAACATGCTCCTGTACCAAGTTGAATAATAATTTTATGGTTATTAATAGAACATTTGTGGGTCTATAGAAATACCTACTATATGTTCTATCAAAATCAGACCGAGTTAACTATTTTCTTTCTGCTTGGACAATGAAGTCACTAACCAGAAGCACTCTCAGGTGAAGTTACTGGCCAGAAAATGTCCAGGAACAGAAACTTGACAGTGCTAATTAGGATATAGCTCCAGTCTTTAAGCTGGGACAAGGGCAAGCAGGAACAATGTCACTAAATCAGATCGAGGTATCAAAGGATACTCTTACTTTGGGGAATAGAATATGCAGGGATACAGAATCAGCATCAAGTTAAACACATCAGAACAAAAATCTAAATGTATTGAAATAGATACTGAGTGGGACTAGATTATGAACTCCATCAAGTTTTTGGGTTTTTTGGCAAGGCAGTGGGGTTAAATGACTTGCCCAGGGTCACACAGTTAGGTAATTATTAAGTGGCTGAGGCCAAATTTGAACTCAGGTACTCCTGACTTCAGGGCTGGTGCTCTATCCACTGTGCCACCTAGCTGTCCCTCTATCTGTTTTTTAATTCAAGCCTGTCTTTTTTTCAGGAAGGTATTTGTACAGCAGTACATATGTCTGTACTATCTGTTTTCCTATGTGCCAAAGGGTTAGAGCTTTTAGAGATGTTGATGCCAGAATGTCTCTACTTGCAGTGAGGCCAGGGAAAGGTCCTGTCCTCTGCTTCTATGGTGGGCCTTCCTGGCTAACTAAACCAGAGGTGTATCTGAAACTGCCAAGAATCCAGGACAATGAATCCTTTCTGCCCTTTCATGATTACTGAGTAGATGAAAACAGAGATAAGAAAGTGCTAGAAGGGGAGACCCAGGACTAAGTTGGTTCTTATGCAGCAAACTCAAGAATTAACAAGGTTAAGTTTTTAGTAATATAGGGAAATAAAAGGTTTCATAATGTCTTGCAGGATTAAGATTCTCAAAAGGCAGCCTAGACCTAATTTGGAATCTAAAGCAACTTTTCTTGGGTTTAGTAGTACTTGATCAGTCATTTAAATGCCACATATGGACTAACTGTGCCCAATGTGTGGTAGAGAGCCTTCCAAGCTCATATTGGCTTGAGCAGTCAGTCATACACTATACTTGGATCCACCCAACACAGTGATGCCATTTTGGTCCTCTTCATGAACAAAGAACAACAGCAGCCCTTCAGCTAAGTCTCTTGCATTTGTTGAGTTGTTTCACACTCTTCTGATCCCATTTGGGGTTCTTCTTGGCAAACAGCTAAATTTAGTTAGTTCAATCACTGTGGTTTGAGTGATGAAGGATGAGAACAGAGGATAAGACTCTGAAGTTAACAAAGAGAATGTTCTTGATGGGTGAATTAATAGAAATGGTTTAACAATACAATAAACTAGAGCACAATTAAGGTTCAATCACGATAGTGGTTTGAATTAATAGTTTTAGAATTAAAGTCTTAGGTTACAATACATATATTCTACTTCCTCTCAGACTGGAGGTAGTAGATGTTGGACAAGTGAATTCCAAAAAAATTCCAAAAAAATCAGAATATATCTTGTGAGAATTATCAAGTCTCTGGGGACATAAATGTAGGATAAAGTAACTGACCATATGACCATCAGGATAGCATCTTGGGCCTATAAATGTGGCAGGTGTGTGATAAAGTACATTGAGAGAGATGACTAAAGACTCAGGTTAAATACTAGAAATCCTACTAGTTTTTCTACATCATCTTTGACCTGTATTGCAGGTACACACAACTCAATATTATGCTAGAATTCAAAGCCATCAAAAGAGGTGGATGACCAACTGTAGAATCTTGAACACTCCACATGCCTGGCTATTCTGTTCTAGCAGGTGTATGATAGCTGTCCACTCATTACCTAAAACGTGAAGCGATATATAAATGAGTAGAAGCAAAATCTGAAATGATGTCTTCTCTGCAAGAGGAAATAGACTTGGCATGCTAGTAAGTAAAATCAACCTGGGTATACAAGTCTTGCTCTTTTGTTCATAGGTAATTTTGATGAGATCATAGGAAAGTTGGGATCTTAAATTTCTTGGTTAAATAAAGGCTTATGCTCCTTTCTAGGGTACCCTAGGCTTAACAAATGGAGCACCATTTTCTTATCTGTCTATAATACCAATAATTCTTTTCTCCAGATGACTGATAGTGTGACATTCCATCCTTGTGATTTCTAGGGAGAAAGTGTAGCTTCTAACAGGCTAGTTAGTGATGATTATTGCTACCTGAGAGATGAGTTTTCATCAAAAACATGTATGAAGGGTTGGGGCATGACAGGTGTGCTGAGGAAGTTAATTCTATTCTTTTTGTTAAGTGGGGCAATCAGAGATTCATTACTGAAGTACAGAAGTGGGACTTGGAAAGCCCTCTGTATCATAGACAGCATATTAACTTTCCAAGGTACATATGAATGCCTATCAACCTGAGTGGTCAAATTGCTACTTTATTAACTTCTCGTAGAAACAGTACTCATGATAAAATACACAGAGACATTTGGACATAGGGTTTGGGACCTAATAAGCAATTTAGCCTAGTAGAGCACCACTCCATGAAGCCCCACAACATCTGGAGGACAAAATTCTGAAATGTGGAAAGGATACTGAAGTCAAGATTATGTTCATAAATTCAGACTTACCAAATTTAGTCTGAAAGGACTTTCAAAAAAATTTTTTTAATTTTGTTTTTATCACCTATATTTCTTAAAATATGCTTTCCCTCCAGGGGAATCATCCCTTATAACAATGAAAAAACTAAAAAAGTCAGAAAAATTAACTTAAGCAGTTCATTGCAAGAGTTTTACATTACATGCAGTATATATACACCCACAGACCCCATTTCTGCAAAGAATGAGAAAATATTAAAGTCTTTCATATATCTATACAATTACATTGTATAGTTCTGAGATCTCAAGTCTTGGCCACCCCAACTGAGTTATAGAATAGACAATATCACAGCTTGTGGTCCCTGGTTATCATGCTGTTTCTCTTGAGCATTATTATTTGGCTTTATACAGTTCTGTTTTAAAATAGGAACTGACCTGCCAAGATCAATAAGGTCACAACTGTGGCTGTCAAGGTCCTTCAATATTCCTTAAAGGAGTGATGATAAAACTCAAAACCGTTTGACCATCTAGTTAAGATGGCTACCCACTAGTAAAATATGAACTCATTGAGGGCTGGAACTGTTTTTCATTTTTTGTTTTCATATCCTCAGGAGCTAGCCTGGTGTCTTACACTGAACAAATAAAAACTTGTTGGATTCAGCAGAGATGGTCAGCAGGGGAATGATGGTGAAATAATGTTCATGCTGTGACCTGTGATAGAAATGGCATGCCAAACTTGGGAGTCTCTAATCATAGGAGAAATAGAATATATCAGGGTGAAGGAATCCAAATTTTTTTTGTTTGTTTTTGCAAGATAAATGGGGTTAAGTGGCTTGCCCAAGGCCACACAGCTAGGTAATTATTAAGTGTCTGAGGCAGGATTTGAACCCAGGTACTCCTGACTCCAGGGTCGGTGCTTTATCCACTGCACCACCTTAGCCGGCCCTAGGAATCCAAATTTGAAATAGGATTCTGATGTCAGAAATGTAGTTTGGGTTGAGAATTTTGTGTTTCATAAGACACTTTAGTTGACCTTTTGTGGAGTCAGAGTGATATGTTTTGTAGCAATTATGGATGGTATCAGTAAAACATAAAAATCCCCAGGACACAAGCACACTAGAAGGGAGAGGTGGGCAGTATGGATACATACAACTTGCATTTATTTTACACAAATAATTTTGGTCATTATAGACCTGAGAAAGTAGGTACTAATTCTTTGTCATCTGACGTCCATAAATAAAGAAGTTTGGAGTTTCTATATATGTTTATGTGTCTGTGCAATACAGAGTAAACATTGACTACTGTCCAAAATGACCATGGAGAAATAGCAAAATTGATTGTATTTATGTGGTATTCTAATATGGCTAATCATTTAAGTAACAACTCACCTATGATTAAGGACATTGGTTCATATATCTAGTAAGATCTAGGAGATCATCTTATATTACAGAAGAGGGAGAGGGTCATAGATGGAAGCAGACTTTGAACTCTGACAAATCACTATTATTTCTCCTGTATCATGGTGATTAAGATCATCAGTAGTCACAGAAAAAAATAAAATGCTTGCAATTCCCTAAGTATATGATAGTAACCAAGACAGAATGCTGTGGTACTATGCAGAAAAGAGGACCAGAGGCAGAAAGCTTATCTATCATTCTTCCTAAGAACACAAATAAATTTCAAAGTCAGGGATTCAAACCCATGTCCATTGTTTTTGAATCCAGCACACTCTTTTTATGTTACTCTTTATGAGTCCTATAACTTCAATGTACATGTGATTCTGGTTAAAAGGAATAACACCCAACCATTTGGGGTTTTGTAAATTAAGTGGCCAAAACCCAAAATCATTACCTCTTCTCTTATTAGAGTTAGGACTGCAGTCTTATCTGATTCACTGAGACAGATGCTATCCAGGGGACTTTCATCTCCACATGCCACAGACACAGGGGCTTTCTCCGTTGGGCAAAGATCAAATACACCCTGTGGAAAGGAAAACATTATTAAAGTGAATACCACCAGCTTCAACACTTAAATCTACCTCCAAAACTGCTCTGTGTTGAGGTTTTCCACCTGATAAATTATGCCTCCCTTTAGAAATTATTAGCAAGCCAACAAGAACACATGAAATGGTCAGATCCTGATGTAGTCTCTGCTTAAAAATAGCTATATCAGATGTCAAGAGGATCAATTCAGATGTTCTCAGTCAAAGTGCTTAACAAGATGTTCTTCCTCTTGTTTCAATTTTTAAAATAGATTGGGAAACCATTTTTAAAGTCAGTGAGGGACCAGTCCTAATCAGAGCTATATTGTCAATGATATATATTTACCAAAGGTTTTTTACCTATATTACATCCAATTTTTTACCCATATATTTACCACATTATATTCCATATTTTATTCATATTATAAAGCCACACAACAATAATACCACAAATGAAATTCAGACACAAATTAAGTTATTTGAACAAGGTCATACAGATAAAAGCAATTTATATTTATATATATTACTTTATGATAAAAACAAATATTTTAACATAATTAGAAAAAATAAAGTATTACAATAAAAAATAGTATACAAAGCAATGTATATTACCTTACTAAATCTCACAATAGCCCTTGAAGAAGTGAGTACTAAAGACGTTCTTATCCAATATTAGGATCAGTATATGAAATCATATTGTTCTTGATTCTAAGTCCAATAATTCAAGTGTTACATTGAAACACTTTTAAATACATTGAACATAATTGAAACACTTTAAAAATTCTGGACCTCCCTCTCTCACCCATTCATGGGCTCAATCCCACTGATGAGTAACATGGAATCTGATGCACTTGCTCTTAGACTTAACATACTGGGGCACTCAACTGTCTTTAGCCCTTTTGCAGTTCCGGGCTGCCAAACTCAATAGATCCACCAACCTCTAGAGATTATGGTCAGGTACTACTACTTTAGATTGCAATATATCATTTATCAGTTACTGTTGAATAATTAGATGTTACTTTCCACCTAAGTGACTATGTAACAAAAGTTCATTCCTTTTAGAGATCAAATTTTTTTTTTAAAAAATTGGATAGAACTCTTAACTCTAAAATACAGTGCAATCTAACTACCTGTATTTTTTTTTTTAGGTTTTTGCAAGGCAATGAGGTTAAGTGGCTTGCCCAAGACCACACAGCTAGGTAATTATTAAGTGTCTGAGGTCAAATTTGAACTCAGGTGCTCCTGACTCCAGAGCCAGTACTCTATCCACTGTGCTACCTAGCTGTCCCTTATCTATATTATCTTTACAAGTTATAATCTTTCCCATATTTAAAGCCCAGTTCCAGGGATGCCTCCTTCAGATTTTCCTGTTACTTTTAAAAGCTGATGTGATCTTTCTCCTTGATTCTTCAGAACCACAAGATTTTATGGCTATTAGGAGGGACTTTGGAAACTATTTAATTCATTTTCCATCCCCATTTTTCAGATAAAGAAAATGGAATCTCTAGAAGGAAAAATTAATCAATAAGGATTTATTAATGATTATATGAGGCAGCTAGATGATTCAGCAGATAACTGGAGTCAGAAAGAGCGGAGTTCAAAAATGGGCCTCATAGACTTACTAACTGTGTGACCCAGGATAAGTCAAATAACATCTGTTTGCCTTAATCCACAGGAGAAGGAAATGGCAAACCACCCCAGTATCTTTGCTAGAAAAACCCCACAGACAATATGGGTCACGGGGTGACAATAAGTCAGATGGGACTAAATGACTAAACAGTGCAGTGTAGGAGGATAAACAAAGGCAATAAAAACTACCTATTTTCAAAAAGTATTCTTTCTAATGAGGGAAACAGCATGTAAATAATTAGTACCCAGAAGACAGAGAATGGGTGAAAGAGGCATGAACTGGAAGATCAGGAAAAGCATTCTGCAGACGGAGAAAGGATTTGAGGGACTCCCGAGGAAAGCCGAGAAACTAAGACTGAGGGGAGGGAAGAGGAAAGAACATTCTAGGCATGATGGAGCAGTCAACTTGGTGTGTGTGTCAGGCATAGGACCACAGTGCAAAGACAAGTGTGAGCATCTGGATTATACAGACCCAAAGGAGGCAAAGTAAGGTGGGCTAAGACTAGCAAGGGAGAGAGGGATCAGGTTATAAAGAGCTTTACAGGCTAGACAAGTTATTTACAATTATCCTACTGATAATGAGGATGCGCTGGAGGTCACAAAGGGGAGGTGTGGGACAGGGTGTGACACGGTCACCTTAGTGGAGGATAGACTGGAGTGGGGAGACGTGGGGCAGACAAATCCACCAGCAGCTGTCTAGGCAGGTGATGAGGGCCCAGACTAGGCCTATGGTTGCCTGAATATAGATAAAAGAGATGCTGTGAAAGCAGAAAGGACAACACTTGACAGCAGTCTGGAGAAATGGGGGTGAGTGAAAATGACTCGGAGATCGTTAGCCCAGATGCCTGAAAAGCAATCCTTCCCTCAATAGTAACAGGGAAATTTGGAAGGGGGAGGGTGTGTGCATGTGTACACATGCAAGGCGCCCCAGGGAAGAGAAGGAATTCTGTTTTGCACATGCCAAGTTTAAGATACCTAGGGCACATCTCATTTGAAATGTCCAAGAGATTACTAGAGATGTGCTGCTACAACTCAGCCTAGAAACCAGGGCTGGATGTAAAGATCAGACAAACATCTCTGTAGAGATGACAACTGAACCCATAAGAGCTTAGGCAATCACCAGCTAAGACAGTGCAAAGGAAGAAGAGAGGGAGTCCAGAGCAGAACCTGGGGGGGGGGGGGGGGGAGATACCCAAAGTTAGTAACATGGAGGAAGAATCAGCAAAGGAGGTGGAGGGGAAGAGAATGGACAGGCAGGAGGAAATCCAGGAAGAAGAGTACCAAGAAAGCCTAAAAAAGGAGAGAGAATACAGAAAGGGCTGGTCCACATCAATTTCTATTTCGAGGTCAAAGAGGCATAAGATTAAATAAAATCCATTAGACGATGACTGATAACATTTGTGATGTATCGATACGAGTTTCAGGAAAACCAAATTGGGTTTTGGACACTTACTTGTGCGACCCCAGACAAGTCACATAACCTCTTTTTGTCTTAGTTTCCCCAATTGTGAAATGAGGACACTAAGAGAACCTACCTCACAAGGTAGAAGGACCAAATGAAAGTGCTTGGCCCAGGGACCTAAACAGAGCAGGTCCAATATAAATACTTATTTTCCTTCCTTTTCTCTCAGTTTCCTCAATCAGTCCTTATTTAACAGGAACTTCATCATTCCAGTTGCCTCCCTATGGACACTTCAGTTTATCAATGTCCTTTCTAAACTATGGCAGTACTGAATGTCTAAGTCAAATACTGCAGCCAAGAAAATCATAAAGGCAAAATAAATCACTTTTACAAGGCAGCAGAACTGATCACAGTCTGCTTTAAAAGCAGAGAGAGGATGCTGGTACATTGTTTTGCTAATGTCCCTGAGGGGAGAATGGAGGTCACTGGTCTGTCCAAGTTCATTCTGCTGACAGTATTAATCCCAACCTCAGTTGCCCTTGTCACAAGGGCAGCAGGGACCTCAGGCACCATCCCCTCAGCTGCTTCCTTCCATATTGATAACAGAGATCATTTGGACCATCTCCAATCTCAAGATAAGGAAACGATGGAACACACTTTGCTTGGGTGGGCTAAATGCTAAGTGGGGACACACCGTTGCTGGCACTGATTAAGTTGTATTATAAAACAGTCACACAGAGGCTGGAGAGGAATGAATTTATTAAGAGATAGAGTTTTTAAAAAGGGGAGCAGGGGGGGCAAGGGGGCAAATTTTGTCTTGATAGAGCTTTGTGTGCTGGACTCAAGTCTAAGCTTTGTTCTCTTCCACATTCTAGGGGCATGGAGATAGAATGAATTTCCCGCATGAAATTCATCTCAGGTTCTTTTCCCAAGATGGTCTGTTCTCACTCACCAGTTTAAATTATCCAATAAGCACTTAAGAGCCTACTAGGCACCAAGCATGAGTAGTAACAACCTTTTGATAGTTTAGAAAATTGAAATTCAGGAAATCTAAGGGATTAACCCAAGGTCACTGGGCTCTAGTTGACAGAGATCATGATTTTGGGTCCTATGAGATGGTGATTGTTCCAGCATCCTCCTGGGCCTAGAGATACTTTCACTATACCTATTTCTTCTTGGGTCACCATATAAAAGAAGTGGGGCTTCTAAAGTGTATGGTGAATTTTGCTGGGAAACTAGAAACTCACATCATTTATCTCTTTCCATAGAGTCCATGAATTTCTTTAAGACACAAGACTGTCAATCTCTGCTAACTTAACTGTTAAGTCTTCCAGCTAAACCTCTCCATTTTCAAAACTGTGGGACTTTTAGTGCTACTTCTAATTAATCTCTGGTCTACTATTATTTAAAAAATAATTCTCCTTGGAGGTCTTACCTACTTTTTTTTTTTTTTTTTTTTTTTTAGGTTTCTGCAAGGCAAATGGGGTTAAATGGCTTGCCCAAGGCCACACAGGTAGGTAATTATTAAGTGTCTGAGGCCGGATTTGAACCCAGGTACTCCTGACTTCAGGGGCGGTGCTCTATCCACTGCGCCACCTAGCCCCCACCCCCCTTAGAGGTCTTAAGCAACTATTTAGAAAAGAGTTCTGTTTCCAATATTCCCTTATACATGAACAGTAATTCATGGTTTTAATAGATTTTAAAATATCATGCCATCGGGTGGCTAGGTGGCACAGTGGATAGAGCACCGGCCCTGGAGTCAGGAGTACCTGGGTTCAAATCAGGCCTCAGACACTTAATAATTACCTACCTGTGTGGCCTTGGGCAAGCCACTTAACCCCATTTGCCTTGCAAAATAAAATAAAATAATAATGCCATCAGTTAACAACTCTGAAATAAAATGGGTGGATAGTGTGATCCTAATTTCATACAAGAATGAAAGAGATAAGCCCAAGGTCATCCTTTCACCTTTAAGGGCCTTAGTTTCGTCTATGAGTTAAGGAGGCTAGACTAGGTGACTCCTGGTCCCTCCTTTTTAGCTGTGATCTCAGGATCCAGGAGGGCAACAGCTGAGCTAGTCACCCAGACAATCTGCTTTCTGATACAAGGTTATTTCAACTGAAGCACTGTTAAGAATGATTCAGATTTAAATAGGTCCATGCTGAAGTCTTTCTTGGGTACCTGCCTCACCTACAGAGCAGAGGTATTCTTGGTCATTCCCAGGCGATAACCATGCAGCACAATCTCTGATGAGGCCTGTCAAACTGCAAAGGCTTTGGATAAGACCCCAGATTGGAGTGTCACTGCCTGGGGCTCACCCTGCAAAAGGTTGGCCACCAAAATTATATTCCGGCAGCAAGTCAAGAAGATGATCTACAAAGATGTAGAGGTTATGACCACCAGTCAGTCAAGGGGTGGGAGGGAACCACAATGATAAGCTTTATGCAACCCTGGAGGTCACTACAACACAGTCCATGTTATATTAATTTGGGGGAAAGGGTATATGTGGAGGAACTAGAATTGCAATTCTAATGTAGACTGGTCTCTAATAGTTTTTAAGTCATCTGGAGGGACAGAGGGATTAAGGGACTTATTTGGGGAGGAGGCAGGAATCACAGAACCAGTATGTTTTAGAGGCCAGAATTAAACTCTGAGGCCCATTTTCTTTTCTTTCTTTTTTTCTTTTCCCAAATACAGGTAAAGATTAAATGTATTGGGGGTGGCTAGGTGGTACAGTAGATAGAGGACTGGCTCTGGAGTCAGGAATACCTGAGTTCAAATCTGGCCTCAGACACTTAATAATTACCTTAGCTGTGTGGCCTTGGGCAAGCCACTTAACCCCACTGCCTTGCCAAAAAAAACCCCCAAAACCTTAAAAAAAAATAGTTTTTTTCCTGGATCACAAATTTTAAATAGTCTCTGATCTGAGGTCTATTTTCTATCCACAAAGCTACCCACCCAATCACCTGCATACAGAACTTTTCATTTTCAGATATTAAGACTGGGAAGAATACTGTGAGTCTTTAAATATAGTGAATGAAGTTATTTTCTTGTCTAAATAGAAGCTTTATGCTGCCAATAAATAGATCTGCCTTACACGATTTTGTCCTGACTTGAATAGCCTGCAACCTGACCTAACATGCTTGAAATAACTTCTATTGAATTATTTGGGCATGATGAATGGACATCTATTGTCTAAATTGAATGTACTGATGGCAGGACTAACATCAGGACAAATCATATTAACAATAATCCCAAGGAGAAATGTATACTTGATGATATACAGGAAACAGACTTCTAATTGAATTAGGCTGAAATGCTGATGAAGTTTAGATTTTTAGAGCTATAAATACAGCAATTAAAAAAATGTTTTTCTTGATTTCAAACAGTGAAGACTTTTTTTCTCAACAAACTCTTCAAGAGGAGGAAGAGAAATTTATAACTCAAAATCTTACAAAAAATGAAAACTATATGTGAAAAAAGTAAAACATTATTAAATGAAAAAAATCTCCAGAACCAAAACAAAACTCAAGAGAAAAAAAAAAAGTATACTTGCTAAATCTTCACTTATGATATTTAAACTTAAAAGGAAACTACTCCACAGTGCTCTCTCTAACCTCTTTTCCAATACAGCACATACAGTAACTGCCTATCCTACAGCACACTCATTAATAGTAAGTCTATCTAGAGTAAACACAACTACTGAGATATACTATATTTAGGACTAGTTTGGAAATGGGGCAAGAAACAACTTGAAAAATATATTCAAAGAAGCATGAAAGGAGATTTATACTTAATACTAATGTCAGACTGAACTGGGAACATGAGGAGATAAAAGAAGTTACAAGGAAATTACAGAAATGATTAACTGGTGAGGTTAGTAACCTCAAGAAAAGCCAAAAGGAGGGACTCTACTCTCAAGAGTTTGTGTTGACCATGATGCAATAATCAGGAGAACTTCTCATTCGTGTGAAGAGAGAGCAAGTTGGGGCAGGTGGGGCAGGGCAGTGATTAGAGCGCCAGCTCTTGTGTCAAAAGGATTGAAATTACCTAGCTGTGTGGCCTTGGGCAAGCCACTTAACCCCATCTGCCTTGCAAAAACCTAAAAAAAAAATTATGATTGAAGTTCAAATCTGGCCAAGACACCATCTGGCAAATCACTTAATCCTGATGATATCTAAAAAACTCAAAACAAAATGAAATCAGAGAGGCAATCTCAGAAAAGAAGAGTCTTTAAGGTAAATGATTTGGGGAAACTGGGTGGATAATGATCTTGGAGTAAAGAGAAAGGGGTTTGAATCCTGTCCCTCTTATTAGCTATTTTATTTCTGGTTCTTTAAAAAGGGTAATAATAATGCTGGTACTACTGATCTCAAGGGGAGAGGAAATAAAGTGTCTTAAGAGGTAGTTAGATGATACAGTGGATAGAGCCTTGAGTCCAAATCCAGTCTCAGACACTTAGTATTTCTGTGACTCTGGGCAAGTCTATTAACCCTTTTGAGGGTCACTTCCTTCATTTGAAAAATGGGGATAACAGAACCTACTTTATAGAGTTTTTGCAAGGACTATAAACAATAATATGCATAAAGCACTGTCTTAAGGTACTATATAAACAATGGCTTTTACTATTATTGTATTATTCTACTGTGGAACATGACATGTGCTGATGTAAATACAAAATGAATACAGTGTCTTTTGAGGTAGGGGTTGGAAGCACTAGAGGGATATCTGAAGGTAATCTCTTAAGGGAACTTTGGAGTTCCAAGAGGTGGAGTTAAGTAAGGAAGAAAAAGCATTCCAGACAGGAAGGGCAAGTTATACCAAAGGGACAGAGGTGGGAAAGAACCAAGAGACCAAGAATGATTTAGTCAGGCCTTGGGACCCTGTAATTCAGTAGCATTGTGGGGTAGTAGAAAAAGCACAAAATTTGGACTCAAAATAGCATTTTGGATACCAAGTAGTTCTGAACCCATTGACAAATTATTTAACTTTTTAAAGCTTCAATTTCCTCTCAGTAAAGTGATGGGAAAATGCAATTAACTGAAAAAAAATGCTTTTCTACCATCTCTGTTCGCACACTGCTATTCTACAAAGTAAGATGTTTTAATTCCCTTTAATTTAATCAGTCTTCCCTCACAAATCCTGGTTACACTTTGCCAGAAGGTTTTGCTCATTAACCGTGTCTACTATTTAACTTATCTCCCACTCCTAAATGATCTTCCAACATATATGACAATGATGTGGGAATAACAACCACTCATATCTCTGTAGAGCTCTATGGTTTCTAACAGGCCTCCCCAGAGCGATGCTTTAGGAAGGATGGTGACAAAATGAAAACTTGCTGGTAAGGGCAACCTAAACGGTAGAAGGGTTCAGATCATGTCACATTAAGATCAGCCCAAAGAAATGAGATAAGCTGGAAAAGTCCTAGGGAAGAGATGGCAGCTGTTTTAGTTAGAGCTGGGTATTCAGTATCAAGTACTCTGGAATAGATTCTTCCTCAGGCACAAGTGGGCTGGAGTCCTTTCCAACTGTGACATTCTAGGATTCAATGATCAATAAAATGGGTACAATGAAAGGTGTCCTCACTACAAGAGGATCCTTGTAAGGAGAGCATTTAACAATCCCTAAAACATTATACAAATGTATGTTGTTGTTGTTATTATTACTACAAAAGCTGTCAAAAGAAATCATCATCCCTCAGATTCATCCTGATGTACATCCCTAATATCCACTTGCACATGGTGGGTTGGGGGGGGGGGGTGTTTCACCCTGTATGAATACTTTGATTTTGTTCAAATTGTTAGGGAGACAAGAGGCTTCTTGGTAGAATTCACTTTGTAATTCATATAGTGTGTCCCCTACCTGTCAAGGGTAGTTGGTTCTATCATCCTATTTCTGTTCACTGTTAAATTATTATTTAAATATTATTAAATATAAGTGGTCTTTGTTTCACATCATTCTGGTCCGGACAAATTTCCTAAAGTCACAATCCAATACAAACTGATAACCCACTATTGGTTTTGCCATAAAGGAAACCACTATTATAAGATTATTCTTTAAATAGAGCCAGTTAGAAAAAGACAGTTAAATTATGGTTCTCTTGATGTGTTCAGTCAGGGTCACTGAGTGCCTCAATGGCAAATGTGAGTTCTTATGAATACATAAAAACAGTAATTATTTACATTCATAGATATCATATGCTTTTCTAATAATCTGTTTAGTATCTAGTGCAACTGTTATGATTACTATTATATAGATGACTAAACTGAGGCTCATGGAGGTTATGAACTGCAAAGAAAATAAATATCAGAGCTGGGATGTCAAGCCTTCTGACATTAAGTCTAATACCCTCTCCATATAAGTAAGTTAGCCTTTCTAGGATTTTATACTATATAGATGAGAAGACAACTTTGTCCTGAACCAATGAACTAATCAAGAAGCACCTATTACATGCTAGGCAATCAAAATACAAATGATAAGAATGATGCAATCCGTATTTTGGAAATGACAAGGAACCTCAAAGCTCCCACATCAAGGGAAGATGGGGGAGGTCCCCCATAACTCTAGGAGTAGCATCCTTTGAGAACTGTAGTTGTACAAGACAACTAAATACTCTATAAAAATTGACTTGTGATCAATATTATTAAGACTGGTTCTATTAGTCATAAGTAGAGATTGGGCTGTCTCATTTTCCTGGAGATACTGAGAAGCGTTATAATGAAGTCCAAATTTATGTTGGACATTTTGTAGTTTACCTTTCTCTAATAATTATTCTCCAATTAATGAAACCAATTAGCATAAGTAATAAATTGATGATGAGACTTGACTCATTTATGATGGACTTAAGTGTAGTTCAGGGAGACATTTGTAGAATTTGGAGTCATGGCTCAAAATCCCAGATTTGCCAACTTACTCTGAGTGAATTTAGGTTAAACTGCTTAATCTGTAATTGTCAGTTGGATTAACCTCTGAGGTCCCCTTCTGATCTCAATTTAGGAGCCAACAATCTAAGATCTCCATGTTCTAGTTAAGTATGAGCAAAGGGGGGGGTGGTTATTGGCAATACTTTTTCTACATAAAATTGTTGGGGGGGTTTTTGGGGAGAAGGGCATTCTCAGAGGAAATATCTCAAAGCACGAGGACTATCACTCATTAAAAGGTCATATCTCATCTAGGCCTGTGAGAACTATGTACCTATCTATTAGAAAATAGCATTCTCCTGAGGAATATCTGCCCCATCTCTGAAAGTTCTCAAAGTTTCTCCCAGATCAGCTTTCCTCTCAGGAAAAAAGATGAAGTGGTTAAGGACTCCCTTTCCCTGGTCCCCTGTCTGAAAGTCCCATCTAAGATTGCAAAATGAAAGCAAAAGTACAATATGGTTCTGAACATACCAGGGCACTGGATCCATCCTTCTCCATCTTCTGACAGGTATCTTTTTCTAAGCCTAAAAGTATAGAAAATCACTGTTATAAGGGTTTCAGGGAATCTATCCATTTCATCTTGAAAGGAAATTCTCTGTAAAAAGGGGTTCTTAATATATGGCCTGTGAAATTATATTTGAAAAAATGATTCAATATAATTTATTTCTTTTGTAATCCAATATATTTTATACATTTAAAAAATCTGAGGACTATATATTCTTCTTCAGATTACAAAAGGGGTCCATGACAGAAAAAAATGTTAAGAACTCCTCTACAAGCATTCCTTGATGGAAATAGTTTCATCTGGGCCAGAAAGTAACATGGTAGCATAAAATAAAATGGTAAGTGTGGATTATAATTGAATAATTGATATTTTCCCCCACTACTATAAGTTGGAGAATAAGTCTGTGTGCAACATGGTAGGTACAGAGTTCTTAGTATACGTAAATGGACTATTCAGCAGACCTCTACATGAAGGATTTTTTAATATAATGCAAATTTGACCCTGGATATGGGGAAGAGAGAGCACCACATACTTCATGAACACATGGAGACTTGGGACAGAGAAACCAAAGGAGCATTCATGGGGTCAGGACACTGACAAAGACAGAGAGTACAGATGATATGTGAGGCCAAGGACAGATTATGTTTGGCACGCAAGCATGAACAGACAGAAGACAGGTACCAGGTGGAAGAGAGGAAGGACACTGGAAATTCGGGTAGATGGGTGGAACAGGGTAAAGGTCTCCTCTGATGGATGTCTCATGTTTAGCCTCCAATCCGTGATGGGAGTCTCTTTGCAGTGTGTTTTGCATTTGGAGAGTGGCTTTTTAATTTTTTTAGTCTTACAGGAATGAGAGGCTGTGGAGTGAGAGGAAACAGTACTATTGGTGTTTTTGTGGATTACAGATTTCTTTATAATTTACATAAAATCAAATTTGCATAATGTAGATTTTCATAAAGTGAGAGCTCTTTGTATTGACAATTTTTTTGATGCATCAATTAGTTTTTCTTTTCTTTCTCTTATTAAAAAAAAAAATCTGTTGGGGGCAGCTAGGTGGTGCAGTAGATAGAACACTGGCCCTGGAGTCAGGAGTACCTGAGTTCAAATCTGGCCTCAGACAGCCATGTAGCCTTGGGCAAGCCACTTAACCCCCATTGCCTTGCAAAAAAAAACCAAAACAAAACCCAACAACCTTAAAAATAAATCTGTTATATACAACTCTCTGGGAGGAGGAAATTCAGGCTGGGTAAATATAAAATAAACCAATTTCTAAAAAATAAAGACAAAAAATTGAGTTGTCAGCTCTTGTATACTTCTGCTAGGAAAAGTGCAAGGAAAAAAATGGGCTAAGTTGGTTAGTAAAAAGTCCTTAGGGACGCCTGAAGAGCATAGAGGCAAGGCTGCCATCTAGTGTTGGTCAAGGAAAGTGCATCTTGGGTGTTCACAGCACCAAAAACAGAAGCAAACACAAGAGAGTTGAATATTATTTTAACAGCAAGTCTGGGTGAATTTTTTTAACCCAGACAAGAGTAATGTAGATCTGGTTGATTTTGAGAGAAGAATATCTAGTGAGGAAATAGATTAAACACAAACACAGAAACATGTTTAAATGTTCTTTATTATATATCTATTGAATAGAATGGTCTATCCATATATGGAGATACAATCTTTTTTGTTGAGACCAGTGCAATTTTATCAATATGGGGAAATTAATTCCCATTATGGAAACCTGCTCCATTGGTGCAGCTCCACATAGCCCAGGGCATTTGTGAGACTGAGCCAGGGAAGTGCTGGTGACTTGGCCATCTGGATTCAAAAACTTGCTCTCTTATGCCACAACTGCCTCTCAGATCTCTCTTTATAAATCACTGAAGTGTGTGTAGATATACAGGTGTTTAAAGTTTTAAGCTATTCAAGCTTAAGATGCTCAAGCTGATTAAGACTTAAAACTGCAATAAGATTTTTGGGACACTATCCGAGAAAATCAATGTGAATTCTCCTTTCTTCAGTGCTTCCAGCCTTCTGTCCTGACTGCTGTCCAAACCTTTCCACAAATCCCCCATAAAGAATTGACCCAACTGCTGCATGTCTTCCTAAGGTTTTTTTTTTCATGAGTACTTCATGGCTATCTATTTATTCATGATGAAGGATAGGGTCTGAAACTCCCTCAGCTAACCCAGATTGGCACCTTCTGAGTGACTCTTTTAAGCTTGATGAGTTGCCTGAAATGCTGAGAGGTTAAGGGGCTCACATGTCTAGTGTGAGTCAGAACTACCTCTGGTCAAAGGAAGGGAGAATACATTTATCCAGTATTCACCCATCTATGTGCATATAAGTTTCAAAGCAAAAGTTCTGTTGCAGAAGAGGAACTGTGACTACTAAAGCTTATTTTAGCATATGAAAGAGTTCCAAACCTCATCTGAGAAATGGAATGCAAAACTATTCTAATAACTTTAATCAACAAGTTTGAACCAAGTTTAATGTGTTTTCTGTAGAGCACCAACAAAAGTTTCTTCCACTTTATATTGTATCCCTAAGGTACAAGATACAGGGGACAAATGGTTCTGCAATGCCAGAAAGCAGGACTATTTATAGAAGCCTAAAGATTTGATTGTGCTGGCCCACTCCCACACTCAGAGAGGTTCAGATGATTACACATCAATGCACCGGAAGGAGGCTAACTGAACTAGCTCTACTAAGGAGGTAAATGAGACCTCCCATCAATAATCCAAGCTTTTAAATGAATACTTACACATAGGCAAGGACTTATAAAGAATAAAAGAGCCAGGAATACTGTCAGGAATGACAATGCCTGATATGGCTGAAATTTACAGAAGAGCAAAACAAAATTTTTGTTATATTGGGAGATGAGAAGAAGAAGGAAGAATTATAGCTAGTAAAGCTTAAAACTGCATCGAGTGAAATGGTGAAAGAGTAACAAGTGAAGAAATAAATTTTGATGGACTAGAGACAGGTAAATATTTTCTTATTTACTAAAGAAGGAAAACAAGACTCTTTAGACTATATGTAGGCTAGGGAACTTGATGGCAAATCCTAGAAAAATATATATTAATGTACTAATAAAGGATGTTTGGGGGCACAGAAAAGGAAGCAATAATCTCAATGGTCAGTATGGGTACATTAAGAACAAGTCATAAGGAATGAACTTCACTTCCTTTTTTTGACAGAGTATCATACTGATCTATCAATGACTTGAAGGAAGTAAGTATACTTGGTATTTTCAGCATTTACTTTGACAAAATGTGGCAAACATACTAACAGATGAGATAGCAAGATGTGAACTGATAACCCTGTTAGGAAGGTTCTGGTCAGTAACTTGTTAATAAGTGTTGATCTGGAGCAAGTTTCTTGGTCCAGTTTTGTTTAATATTTTATTGATTTATTGATAACTTGAATGAGGGCATTGATGGCAGGCCTATGTTGGGGACAATAAGTCAAAGCTGAATAATTCCACCTATTCAATTATTAATTTGCTTCTGTTTTCTCTATAAAAAATGATATAATTTAAAGATGATATGAATTGGGGAAGGAAAGCTAATATTGGATGACAGAACTGAGTTAAAAAAAAGTCAATGGAAGACTCAAATGGTGGATCCAAGTCAAATAAGATCAAACAAAATAGGGGAAAATGCAAAGTCTGGCAAGTTGAAGTTAAAAAGTCAACCTTTCAAGTATGGTGAAGATTTGGTTACATTAAAGTTTATAGGAAAAAGATATGGCAGCTTTGAAAAACTAAGCTTAAATTTAAAATTAATAAATAAACAAAAGAAAAAAAAAAGACTGTAAGCTTGAAAATGAGCCAGTAATATGATTAAGGTAACTCCATAAATTAATGTAATCTCAGGCAATTGTAATGGGAGCACAGTGTGTCCAGAACAAAAGAGGCCATGGTTCCCCAGTCTAAAATCTGAATTCTGGTCCTGTATTTTAAGACTATCTTGACAAAGAAATCATTTCCAGAAGAAGTGATAGCTTCGCCACATGATAAACAACTGCAGAATTATTCTAGAGAAAAAAAGATGTGGGGAGATAATAGGACTTGATTGTTGTCATCAAGTATTTGAAGGTTTGGTTATTAAATGGAAGAATGGTTAGACTTGTTTTGTTCAACTCCAGAGAGCTGAACCAAGACCAACACAGGAGATATTTATACTACTGAAGGAATGAAAATACTTTTCAGTATCTTTCAAATTTGGTGACTATGTCAACGAAGTTCTAGCTGCCTATGCTAAAAATGTTTAGCTCTAAAAATTAGTCACCCTCATGTAGAGTGGACAAGTTCAAGAAGTTGTTGTGAGCTCCTTGTCACTGGAGGTCTAGAAACAGAAGCTGGATGATCATCACCACTATCTGGCAGCTTATCAAAGGAATCCATGCTTTTTGTGTGACTGGTGTGGAGCCACATGACTTCTGACACCTCTTCCAATTTTGAGATTCCAAGCCCTCTTCTTAAGGATAAGAGTCCAGAGAAAAGAGCTGGCCCAAGTCCTGTTCCTGTTGTCTTCCCCTCACCCCATTAGGTTCAATGACTCCAATTCTTCTAACCTTCTCATGAGGCAGCTATCTCGCCAGGCTTTCAGAATGCTCTAAATTATTAAGTATATGAGATAGAAGATATGCTCTCATACCTGCTTCTGAGGATGAAAACGCATGATTTATGGCAGACACAGGAACATTGGAACATTCAAAGTACTCCAGGTCTTCTTCTGGCTCACCTTTCACCTCGGCTTCAGATGGTTTCTGGCTGGATGATGTGGAAGCCAATTTCTCTTCATCAGTGGCATGACCATCCCTATTTGAAATGTCTGGGATCTGGGAGCTAATTGCTTCTTTATCCTATAGAAAGAAACAGATGCTTAGCCAATGCTGATTTGACAATAGAGGAAAACTCAGATGGACACAGTCAGAAAAAGAACACACTTCTATGAATCCTCCTCAAACAGTAAAAAGGTCATGGTGTACCAAGAAACTTACTCTCTGTATAGAACCCAACTACCCCACTGGAGACCTTCCTGTAACTCTTTAAAAGTTCATGGGAACCAAATTTGTTATCCCTTACTCTCCTTACATGAACTGTCTACTTCCTCTTTTCCAGATCATACCTGTTCTTAATTTGATCTATTTAGTCACTTTTCTGGTGCAAATCATTCTAGTTGATACAGTGCTTAATGTAGAGCCTAACATACTAATGGTAAATGCTTTTTGAGAGAAAGACAGCTTAGTTAACACTTAGTTTGAGTCTTTCTATTCAGTACCCTTTGTATATACTTTAAGTAATAGAAACATCAACTTGCATACTTTGAGAGAATGGGCATATTCTGTGTCCTGTCCCCCAACCCCTAAACATTCACGTTATAAAATAAACAGATTATATTGGAAATAATATTTCATTCTTAAAAAGGAATGTTATTAGTGATTTGTTTTCTTGCTTTCTTCAAGTAGGGAGTAGGGGAGGCATTGGTGATCTTTTCTTTAAATTATCCAAAATAATTATATAAAGATACATGTGTGTCTTTTTTAATATAAAATTTTTTATGTGTAGACAAGTCTATGGTCCAGTTTCCATGATTTCATAATTATGAGGTTGGGAGGATTTGACAATTCCTGGCTTCTATTCACAAATAAGAAGTTATATTCTGTGAAACTCACAAGTAACAGACTTAGACTTACCTGAGAACACACATCCAAAGCAAGGGACTGAGTTTCATACTTCTTTCCTTTACAGCCACTCCTAGAAAGACAAATAGGCCCATTTAGAATCATATTCTTACTTTCTAGGGTATAGAGTAGGGAAGAAAATGTGTGCAGCAGACACAGGCTAAGCATATGCGACTGCACAAAGTAAGGTCTACAAATAAATCAGAGATGGAAAATGCCAGATTGGTCATAAAACTCTACATGTTCTCCCATGGGGAAAGCACAAGAGGCCGAAACTACTAATGAGTTCATCCTTGAAGGAAAAATACTTCAGTTGCTTCCACAAGCTAGTACTGAAGACTGAACACTTTCCTAAAACTTTAATCTCAGGCCTGGAGAAGTCAGTTTTTCCCCTCTTCTGACAAATTAGATTTTGATACTCATCAGAAAGTATGGCTCTCAGACAAGTTTTATATAAACTACAGTTTAGCAAATTCCTTAGAAGTAGCACAAGTAAGAAAATGTAGCCTGGCTCCACTTACTAACCAAAGAAGGAGAATTATAGTCAACAGAGGTAAAAATATTGGAGTAGCATGATACAATACCATTCACATTATATTATTATTAACAAGACAAATGATGAACACTATGTCCTGTACAGCCCTGTGTACAGCCAGAACTGGGGAAACTGAAAACAATTTAATATGGCACTTAGTATTTTGAGAAGGCACAGGATTTTGATGTTGGACAATCTCATTATGCTTCTGTGTTTTTATTTCAAAAAGAAAAAGGATGCATCTGATTTTTAAAAAATTTTTTATTTCAATCAAATGATATACCTGACATATACATAATTGTTAGAATTCACTTGACTGACGTGGAAATCTGTACATTCAGGGCTCTGCTCTCTCTCAAGCCCTCATGGTTATCTCAGTTGCTGTCTGAAGTTGTCAGTTGGCTCAGTTGACTCAGCAGAAATGCATCCTTCTAGAATCCAGGACTTTGTCCTCTAAACAAAGGACTTCCAAGGTCAGATAGTAGGAGAGTTGACCAAACAATGGCTGTCTTCTCTGTCTCAAGCAATTAAGAGGCTTTCGGGACCATTTTCACTACTGATTTCAGGACATGTTACAAGGGCCATGCCATGGAAGCAAGCTCACACAGCTAAGGCTAAAAGGCCAATTTCCATTCCTTTACATACAGATAATTGCAAGGCTCAGCTTTTTGATGAGGTGGAGTTTGAAAAGCAAAGGACAGTATCAAACAAAACTCAGAGGCAGAAGCCAACATGCTGCAGGACAGTGGGAGGAGAAAGCCAACCCACCCCCCAGGACCAACAGAAACCACGAAGAGTACTTACAACAGAAAACAGAGAAATTTCACTTGTTCAGTAGTCCTGATGCACCAAAAATAAAAAAATTTTAAAAAAGAGAGACAGGAAAGAGACAGACAGATGGAGAAAAAAAATAATGTAAAAAGACTGGGAGATTCTCTCTTGCTTGGTAGATGTAAAAGCATTCAAAATTCTCTCTGAGATGTCTGGTACAGATAAAGGATGCCCAAATTTATGGATGTTAGTTACCACTGGAGAACAAATGATTATCACAAATCTCAACTCCACAGAAATAAGGTTGAGTGCTGCATGGATACATGTTAGAAAGATCAGTATGACAACATTGTGAAGTAGAAGCTATTATCACCCTCATTTTACAGAAGAGTAAATTGAGTTAGAGGACAAATGACTTGCCCAAGTTCACACAGATATTAAGTATCTGAGGCTGGATTTGCATTCAGTCCTCCTGACTCCAAGTCTAGTGCTCTGCACTAGGCACTACCTGTCTCTAAGCTTCAGGACCTCAATGTGTGACTCTAGTCCAAGTGTACATTTGAACTTAAATAATAGAAAAAAAATTACAATATAAAAATTTCATCAAGCTTATCAGATGTCACATAGTAAATGGTCAGAATATGAGTCAGGATAAAGAACTCATTATTCCTGTGCTGCATCTTTGGTTTACAAAGATATTTGCTCACAACTCTGAGATAAGTGGAATTATGTAAGAACATAAATATTATTGACTCTCTGTCCTTGTACAGATGAACAAAAAGAGGCTTTGAGAGTTAGCTATCCACCATCACACAGAATTTAAATTTCAGAATCAAGACTATGACTGTACTGTTGACTGTCTGTCTAGCAGACTATAACTGGTAAAGTACAAATGACTCAAATTTAGTCACAGCTCAGTATATGAAGGAAGGTCTTCTCTACCAGAAATCTCTAGGATTATCCAAAGAGCATAATACCCCACCCATGCCAGAGTACTATTTTAGAAGATAAATTTTCAAGAAATGATTATCAAGATGGGTCATCTGTTAGCAATGCCCATCAAGATATTTATTCATCAACAAAAGTCATGGGAGATCCATTTTATTTTGTGGAAGAAAGCAATGGTGGCTACTTCTAAAAAAATGCATCTGACTTCTTGAGTACATGGAAAATTGGTAAAAAAAAATTTCTTTTCTGCTGGCATAGATTTCTTCTGACTGACTATTCTCTTCAATCTGAACTTGGTATGAAGACTATATCTCCCAATCTTCCTTTTCAACAAAACATTAACTATTAAATAACCATTTCCCTGCTATTTATATACACATACACATATTTTTTCATTTTGGTCTAGATCTATTTCATTAGTCTGGAGAAACTCTAGGTGAAGCAACTCCTTCCATCAATGAAGATCAGCAACTCATCAGTAACTTTTTTTTTAGATTTCTGCAAGGCAAATGGGGTTAAGTGGTTTGCCCAAGGCCACACAGCTAGGTAACTATTAAGTGCCTGAGACCGGATTTGAACCCAGGTACTCCTGACTCCAAGGCTGGTGCTTTATCCACTACGCCACTATGCCACCCCCATCAGTAACTTCTAATACTGAAGAACTGTCTGGAACCTGCCCAAGGTCACACAACAAGTCTATGTCAGAGGCCCTATAAGAACCCAGGTGTCCTTATTGACATTCAACAGCTAAAAAGCATTTTACATATATGACTCTATTTGGTCACTGTAAGGACCTTGATATAATTATTATTCTTTCCATAGTCTAGAATTAGAATTCAGAGAAAAGAACTTGCTCAAACCTATCCATGATCACAAAACTAATTAAATATCAGTCAGGAACTGAGGCAAGGTCCTCTCTCTACAAACTCCACTGAAATATCAATTATATACCACTAATGGAAATTAGCATGACAAATAAGCTAAGAAACATAAATTTCTTAGAAATTCAGTTCACTTTTCACTTAAGGGCATTGGGCTACTTCACTGAAGACAAGAGTTTAATTTTGGACATTTGTATGGTTTGTCTGGCCCTTCTGATTCCAGTATACTACCACTCTTTTGCCTTCTCCAGAGCTCTGGAAGCCCACAAAAATATGAAAACTTAATCACAGCCCATCTAAATCCAACCCTCTCATTTCACAGATAAAGAAAAAGGCCCAAACAGATGAAGTGACTTAGTCACACAATTCATCAGTGGCAGAACCGGAATTGGTTTGACTTTCCCTACTCAATTTCTCATCAAGTCACACCAACATGAAGAAAATTCCTCAATTGATTTCTAATTCTGTCATCCATTTTCTATTTCTTGATACAAGGGTCCAGCATATTACTCCTAAAAACAGGTCCGAGGTACAAAGCATTTAACTGTCAATTGTTGGATTTAGACATACTCCAAGACTGTAATAAAGAAAATAAATAATAAAAAGAAGACCTAAGATTCACTAGGGGGAAAAATTTAACACACAAGCAAAGGAATTAATGCAAATCTTTGAGCTAGATTTAACTAACCCATTTTCTGAACCTTATGATCCCTTACAAAAATTATTCATTATGAAAAAACCCTTGTAATATTAATTTTAGGCAGGTTTCTACATAGGGCTAGCACAGTGTTACTCTTCTAATATTAGATATTAAGCCCTGATTGATGACTCAGTCTCCTCTAATGGAATAAAACACATGAAACAAAAATGTTTGTGTAGAACTATCACCTATTCAAGAACAAAACTGTAAGTTACAAAAATACTTCTGGTGAGTCTCAATCTGTACAACTAATCTGATGTTAGGCAAAGTAGTGAAAACTTTAGGTTAAAGTTTCAAGCATCCATTTCTGTCTTTTCTGTATCTCCAATTTAAATAGACACCAAAGTTCTAACTGACTGCTGGCCCCCACAGAGCAAAGAACAGAACTACCCCCAGCATCCACTTTCACTCACGTTATCAAACGAGACTTGGCCTTCTTGGGGGAAGCTGTCCCTCTCTTCACTTCCTCACCCTGTACTTCATACAGCTGAGACTCTAAGGTTTCAATAGCTTCATTACCATCTGAGGAGCAAAAGTTTGCTGGCCCAAGGTTGCTTAGGGCCTTTGTAGGCTTAAAAGGATCCACAGAGTCATCAAAGTTATCTGGGTCAAAGTGATATGACCCTTTTGGAAGGGGTGGGGAGTTCTGCAAAGTGGAGCTGCTCCCAAAGGGGTTAAAATTGGGGTCATCCCCCTGAATGGATTCTAGTTTAGAGGAAGCTTTCTGGAGGGGAGTTTCTTCATTTGCTAGGTCTAAGGGCTTTTCAAAGCCTTTGGCAAGGATTGGTTTGGTGACTCCATCTTTCTGTGCTCTGAGAGCCAATTTGCTAACCATCTTCCTGCTTCCAGGTGCAGGTTTCCTAGGAAGGGGTTTCTTGCCTCCTGTGCTCTCAGTGCCTTCTGTGAAATCAAATTCCAGTTTCAAAGGTGAGCCCCTGGATTCCTCCAACAGCTCTACCCCTGAATCACTGGCATCTCCGCTGGAAGAACTTAAGGTGTGTTTCACTGCAGGAGGAGAATTAGAGAGCTTGGAACCTCCTATCATGAAAGGATTGGTATTTTCATCAAGCTCATCTGGATTGAACTGATAGGATGCTTTAGGGATAGGGTGGTCCTCCATAATAGTATTGGTTTCTGAGATTTCTCCTCCAGTTGTTCTCATCTTTAAAGAAATTGGTTTGGGTTTCCTAAGCTTGCTTCTGCTGGAAGCAGACTCTGGAAGCAAGGTTTTGGTCTTCGTCTCAGCATCGTTGGGAGTCTCAAGAGTCAGTCCCATCTTGTCTTCTGTCATTGAGTTTTCTTGTAGGGCTACTGGTTCATTGGAGGATGAATCCTGATCAGAAGTTGCTGTAGGAATATCCTTAGACTTCTTATCATCCAGCAGCAAAGGTGTCACTGATGAAACTTGACCAACTTCCAGGCTAGTTTCTGTATTAGCATTCTGGTCTGCCAGAGGGGTAAGGAGGTGTAGAGGTGCCTCCTTCTTCACTGACCCAGGACATGCCTCATGCAAATGCTTTTCAGACACTTCTGCTACCAGCTGTTCATCAAATTCCTGCAGCCCTAAAAGAAAATACAAAAAGCAGCCTTTTAAATGTATGTCAGTTCTCTGATATCAGCAAGCTTTTTTTTTAAATCATCTAATACACACACACACACACACACACACACACACGTATATATCAAGAGACAGGTGCCACCTCCCCTCCCCACTCCACTCTACTTTTTTCTCCTTCAGAAAATGATGTCTGAAACATTCCGTCCTGAATGTGGATTTTGGGGTTAATTCACAGAGCTAGAAGGGACCTTAGAAGGTAATCTAGTCCTACCTACTTCTTTTCCTAGAGACCCAGAAACATTAAGTAAACCTTGCCTAAGGCATAGCTTGGAGTCGTTCTAGAATAAATTTGTACAAAGAATGATAGTGAGCATGTAATGATGTCAAAACTATATAAATATTAAAAAAATGTATTGAAAGTACACTAAAGAATTCATATGCTTGATGGTCCCTGCTGTTGAACATTTCTTCCAGACCTAAAAGTTCTTAAAAAACTTTTCTATTATCTCTAAAAGACGCCAAAGGCATATAACTGTCAAGGACAGTTTGTAGGAGCTGCTCAAGAATTTTAGGGTCATCAATTTTTGTCTGAGCAGATTTGGAATAATGGATGTTAAAAAAAAAAACACCAGCATTACACGCTCTAACTACTTTCTCACCACATTCTATGTGTCAGTCCTAAAATAACAGGAGGTTCAAAAACTAAAAAGCATATTGACTGCCCTTTCCAATCTAAACATCCTGACAAATTTAGGAAATAGATCAAAATGATATTGGGGATTAGAATGGGAGGGAGAGTCAATAACAAAAGCACAAATAAGAAATATTGATCTATATATATAGATCACAAGTATATCTTTTGAATTCTATTTTTATTTTAGGACATCTTCTCTGAACTAGATTAGGGCAACACACTGATATATACCCTTCCTTTTTAGTGATGATCTACATAAAAGTTAAATCTCTTTTTTGCTAGGCCTTTTTACTGAGGTAATGTTGCATATTCTGATACAGTATAAAATAAAGGAAATTAAACAGTGACTATAACTAATTCATTTCATCTTTCAGATCAGCATTAACTAAGGAGCAAAATGTAAGCCACAGCTGGGTAAGAAGTCACACTGAACTTTCCACATCCTACAGTATCTTCAAAAAACTTGATTGGGGCAGCTAGGTGGTACAGTGGATAGAGCACTTGGTCCTGGAGTCAGGAGGACAAGAGTTCAAATGTGACCTCAGACACTTACCTAGTTGCATGACCTTGGACAAGTCACTTAACCCCATTGCCTTGCAAAAACAACAAAAAAAAAACTTGATTCCTGAATACTGCTTTCTTTCTTCTCAAATGTTAACTTGGCCATCACAACAGAAGGTATCTTTAAAAGGTTTAAATACCTATCAACTCATTAACTTCTAGGGAGATCTCTTAAATGAATATATAGTCAATTCTCAATTGGGGATAGGTGGGATTGGGGGAAGGGGTGCCCAAAGAAGTATGATATAAATATACTGTGTTGTGAATTTGCAAAGCAACGTATACATGAAATATCTTATTTTGGAAACTCATGCCTTCAATTTGAGAAAAGACCTCTACTCCAAATTCCAGTTACTCTAGTGGTCTCAAAGAGGTTTAAGTCAAACTACAAAGTGAGGACAGATGAACATACCCCTACATTCCATTACTCCTTCCCAAATACTTTAGTCTTAATATTTAGGAAAAGACAGCAATGTAGAATTCATTAAACCAATGCGGAAGAGGAAGGTGGTCAAGTTTCCATTGTCATGACCAACCCAAATTGCAAAGTCTAGTCCCCATCACTGGCACCACTTAACTCCTACCTACAGCTGGAAGCCAGTTCCCATGCAGGATGAATATGAAGACAATACCAGAATTCACTGGTTAACTAGTTCAACATAAAGTTAATCTCACTATAAGGGTCCTTTTTTGACTGTCACAGAATCATTGATTTTAGAGCTGAAAAATGTCTCAGGTTGTCTATTCTACTTTTTCAGTAAGCAAGATTTTGTTTTGTTGCTTATAACTATTCAACTAGAACAAAGAACAGTCATTCATGGTTCAATATCAAATTGGAAACATATATCCATTAGAGTGTTTTAGAAATCCAATAGAGTTCTTAGTTCTGTGCTGTTTTTAACATTTTTTTTTTATCACTTAAAGGTATATTCATCTTTATAAAATATGCAGGGGACACAAAGTTGGGAGGAAGGACTACAGATGATAGTCTCTAAAACAATCTATAGGCCAAAATAGTGATTTAAGTATGAGATAGAATTTTGTTGGATTTAAATATTTTAAACATGAGAGATTAGGAAATTATGGTACCATTAAAAGAAAAAGGGAAGGTCTTAACTGATAAATTTTGCTCAAAGAATATGCATGATCAGGTAGGAAGAAATCCAACCCATCAATAGCCATATGAAAAATTCTACAAAGCCCTTATAGAGAAATGCAAATTAAAAACTTTGGAGATTTCATTTTGTACCCATCAAGACTGACTAAAATTGCTCCAAAATGACAAAACATTGGAGGGACCATAGCAAAACAGGTATGCTAATGCACTGTACTGTTGATGGAAAGTTATAAACTGATTGGTCCAGTTACTCTGCAAAACAATTTAGAACTATGCCTAGTCACTAAATTGTTCATACCTTTAGTCCAACACTATCAATACTAGGTTCATATTCCAAAGAGAGCAAAACAAGAAGGAAGGACATAAATCAACTTTTGTGATGAAAAAGAATTAGAAGGTATCCATCAACTGGGGGAATGGCTGAACAAACTATGGCATAAGAATATACTGGAATACTTTTGTGCTGTAAGAAATAAAGGAGTGAAACTCAGAGAAATCTGGGAAGACCTCTATGAATTTGATAGGAGTAAAATGAGCACATATTTCTAACACTGTAAATTCAAAAAAATTTTGAAAGACCCTGAAACTTGATCAAAATAAAAGACTAATCACAATTTCATGATGAAAATTACCTACCCAGAGAGGTGATGGACTCAGGATTCAGAATGAGACATATACTCTTCTGGACATGGCTAATTTGGAAATTTATTTTTCTGTTTAAATATATTTGGTACAAGGGTTCTTGGTTTTTCTTTTTTTTCCCCACCATGGGGAAAAGGGAAGTATATTTTTATTCACTGAAAATTTTTAAGAAGAAAGGAAGTCTAGAAGAATGCAATCGGGGGAAAAGATGACTTGTATTTTTAACATGTTAAATTGGAGGGCATCCAGACTGAAAATGTTCAATCAGCAGTTAAGAGATGCTAAGCCTGGAGCTCCAGAGAGGTCAGTACCAGTCAGTACAATTAAAAGTCATAGGAATATAAAAAATGAATTCACCAATAATGACTTTGGATTTTGAAAGAGAAGAACTATGGTATAGGGGATAGAAGGATGGTCTTAAGGGTCAGATGATCTGGGTTTTAAGTCCTTTCATACTAGCATCGTGAATCTGTTGGTCACCTAACATCTCAGTGCTCCAGATAACTCCAATTATGAGTTTCTCCCCATATTAAATTCTTTATTTTTTGTAAACACAGATTAAGACAAAAAAAAAAAAACTTAAAATGTTCTGACAGAACATCTCAGCCTTTCTTCTACTACAGGCTATAAACATAGAGTTGAAGACAGAAAAGGCCAATTATTTTAATCTGCTGTTCTATTTAATTTGATCTGGCATTTTAATTGTTAAAAGTATCTCCTCTAACTAATAACTTCACTTACAATACAATTAAAATTCAAGGCCCATAAAGCCAAGAAGAGAAAAAATTTAGATGTGAGGTAGTAAGCTCAAAACTTTTGAAAAACATATTTGCTTTAAGAGGTGGAGAGGGAAAATGAGAGCTTTGGTTTATTTGAATGCAATTGGTAAAAACTGATGGTGAATCTGAGCAAAGAAAATATGATAACAACAACTACTCTGAAACGAAGTGTTACTTTAAGTCTATGGGAAAAGAACTTTTCCTTCAATTAGGTGAAGAGGGACTCTTTTGAGCTCTAATGCTTCCTTTTATACAGGGAGAAAAATTTCATAAAACTTGCTTGTTTCCCTAATCAAACATGTACATCATAACACTTCTTGATGTTTTTTGATAGTCTTGAATCTAGTTTTAAAAGTCAATTATCGGGGGTGGCTAGGTGGCACAGTGGATAGAGCACTGGCCCTGGAGCCAGGAGCACCTGAATTCAAATACAGCCTAGATAGACACTTAATAATTACCTAACTATGTGACCTTGGGCAAGTCACTTAACCCCACTGCCTTGCAAAAAAAAGGTTAATTATCCAAGTGCAGAAGTAAAAAATTCTTGAATTTGAGTTGACTGAAAGCTTTGTAATAAGTCTTCAAATAGGAACTCAATAGGGCTTATAAAGCACTCTTCATAACAATCCTCTGAGGTATAATCTTCTGAGGTGTTAAGTTATTGCTATTACCATTTTACAAATAAGGAAAGTGCCAGGGCTAGGATTTAAGATGAACTTAACTCAGTGGCACAAAAATTAACATAGTCTGAGGTCACATTTAAAGAATTAGCAAACTTGATATGCAAAGTTGGTCCCGGAAAAAAAATCTCAAAAACTACATCTCTCTTTTTTCTTAATTAATAATAATGGGCAACACTTGAATATATCTGTTGGACTTGATTTATTTACTGTTTAGTTCAAATGAACTGGTTTTTTAAATCATGTTTTTATGGAATGGCTGGAAGAGGAAGAAATATAATAGTAAATTTTGTGATGTAAAAATGAATGTTATCAATATTTTTTTAAAATGAGAAAAGAAGAATTGATATTCAGAAGGGAAGTAAGCATTACACTACATTCTGCTGATTAGACGACAACACTGCTGGAGTATTAATGTTGTTTGTCCTTTGTTCCCAAAGAATACTATGATATCAGGGAGGTGTTATCATGACTTGTAAGTGACTTGAAGTGAGGAGAATGCTCTACAAAGTTACTGGTCTCACTTTCTCCATCTGGGTGCAGTGGTCACATATGGATCAAGAAGACTGGAGGTGGTCCTAGATGTAGTGGGAGACCTTGGTTAGCCAGAGGGTAAAACAAGGATCAGTGGGTAGAAATCACAAGTCCAAATCTTTCTAACAATCAGTTGTACAAAAATAGAATGTGCTGCTTTAGGGGGTGTTGGGAGTTATTTATCAATGGAAGTGTTCATAAACAGACTGAAGACCCATTTGTTAGGGATGTTGGAGAGAAGTCTGACGTAAGAGTGGGAGATTGGCTCAGATAATTTCCCTTTGGCTTTAAGATGTAACAATGAAATTAATAATAATTTATATAAAATTTTTAAGTATACAAAGGGTTTTTCCATAGAATTTGTAAAGCAACTTGCCCAAGGTTATGCACTATTGATAATGACAAAGATTAGATATTTGTTGTTCAATCATTTCAGACTCTTCAAGATCACTTGGAGTTATCTTAACAAAGATACTGGAGTAGTTTGTCATTTCTTTCTCCAGCTCATTTTACAGATCAGGAATCTCAGATTGAAGTGAGCTGTCCAGGATCACACAACTATTAAATTTCTGGGGTTGGATTTGAATTTATGAAGATGAGTCTTCCTGATTCCAAGCCCAATGTCTTATCCACTTTAATCCACTCTGTCCAATCTCATTACCAATATCTTCTTTGTAGTCCTATACTTATCTTGAACTATGTTCATAAGAAATGTAATTTGAAAAAGACAAGAAGAGAAGGTTTCTAATAATAATGTTTGTCCTTAATTTTCGAAGACCACCATGACATCAGAGAGGTGATGTCATGACAAGCACAGGAATTGGATTTGAGTGAGGGGGTGCTGTGCTAAGTTCACCAACCTCACTTTCTCCTCCCAAGTCATCAGGGTCCAATGACCAGATATGAATCAGGAAATGAGCTGAAGACAAAGCCATCAGGGTTAAGGAACTTGTCCCAGGGTTATACAGCTATAAGTTGAGTGTCTGAGGTCAGTTCCAACTCTAGTCCTCCTGATTCCAAGGTCAGTGCTCTATCCACTGTGCCACCAAGCTGCCTGAATGGCACTTCTCCCAACCCGTTTCTTTGTACAAGTAGAGGGAGAAGAAGCTAATGGCATGGAACTACATGGCCAGACTTTTTAAATGTGATGGTTCAATTTCTTTTTCCTCCTCTTTTTTTATACATGATGGAAGGGGGGGGAGGAAATGTGAATGGTAGAAAAAAACAAGCAATCAAAAGCCTCCAGGCAATTCACTCCCTTAGAAGAAGTTCAATGCAGGGTCATGATGTAGTTGGCAATCTGACTCAATTTCAATAAACCTAGGAGTTTTTTGGGGGTAAAATAATTAGATTCTGTTTGACCATTATAGTCCAGGGAATGTTATAAATATGCAAATGGCCCTTGACAGAAAAAAAAGATTCCTCAACCCTAGCTTAAAAGATAGTAGATTTAGAGATAGGGGTGAATTTAGAAATTATCCAGTCTAATCCCCTTGTTTTATAGATGAGAAAAAGAGGCCCAGAGAGGTGGAGAAACTTGCAGAAGGGAGAAGTACCTTTAATAAAAGCAACAAAAAATGGCTGGTTGTCAAGATTTCTCAAAGTAAAAACTCTATGAGAGAATTTGTGGACTCTCATTCCCCTTAAACCCAGCCTATTCCCAAACTTTCCCCATTTTTGTTAAGGGTGTCATCACACTTTCAATCACCTGACTCATCCTGGACCTTTCTTGTCTCCCAAGTTTTAAGATTTCATCAACTCATCTTGACCATTTTGATAGTCCAAAAATTAGTTTCCTTGTTTCCAGTCTCTTCCCCTCTCTTGCCATTTCCCATTCACATGCTGCCAAAATAACCTTCCTCCCTAAGTGAGAGTCAATAGCAGTTCAGTTCCCTATTTCCTTTAAGGATAAAATACAAATTTTCTGGTTTGGCATTTGGAATTCAGACTTATTTCATACTATTTACACCCTACTCTCCATTTCTATTAAATTGGCTTCCTTGCTCTGCTAAGATGGCAGGTCAGCTCTTAGCTGTTCTTCTCATTTTTTTTCCTCTTAAAATCTTTAGCTCCGGGGCGGCTAGGTGGCGCAGTGGATAAAGCACAGGCCCTGGAGTCAGGGAGTACCTGGGTTCAAATCTGGTCTCAGACACTTAGTAATTGCCTAGCTGTGTGGCCTTGGGCAAGCCACTTAACCCCATTTGCCTTCCAAAAACCTAAAAAACAAACAAACAAAAAAAAAACCACACACACAAAAAAATCTTTAGCTCCCTTGAAGACTCTGCTAAGGTAGCACACTTCCACTGAAAAATTGTTCCTGTTCCTTCAGTTGTCAGGGCAATGTCCTCCTCAAATTATCCTCTCCACCCAGGAGAATGTAAACTCCTTGCAGACAGCCTTGCACATGTTACATGTTAACAGTGTTTGTTTCTTCCAGTGATCCTGAACTTTTCCCCCTTGGTATCTATATTACATGCCTGGCACATAATAAATTAATAAGCATTTAATAAAGGTTTGTTGACTTGAAGAAAATAAGTGAATTCCATCCTAGATTATGATAAGAGATCAGATAAAGTCCTGAATGCTGAAATGGGGAGGGAAAGCATGAAGAGGCTGAGTTAAGGATAGGAGGAAGGGAGAGAGGCTAAGTTCTGCCCTTTTCTTAGGGGATTCGGCTCTCTAGGAGCTTTCCTAATTCCCAATTAACACCCTAGTGTTTATATCAAGCCCAGAAAGATAAAGAATTCTGATAAACACTTGATCATCAATTGTCCTTTATTAACCAGTTCTACTGGACCAAGAACTGGACAATAATTCCTGATTTCAAGGGCCTACAATTCTACATTGGGAACACTTCCAGGAATAAACAAAGGCAAAATCTTTACAAAGTGAGCACACCATTTTGGAAATGGGAGGAGAGACACATTAGCAACTGAGAGATTAACGTCCTCAGATCTGAGATGGCCCCTGTCTTGTTGCTTTACAGAAAGCCTCAATTTCTAAGAGGTTAAGGTAAAGAGGGAAGATATTTCAGGTTGAAGAGAAAAAAGAAGTACAAATAACACTCTCCTGATGCTACTACCAAATTAATTAGTCATCTCTTCTTTATGCCCAGGTCACTACATACTTAGCCAGTCATTTCTATTACCTATTATTTCATTACTATTATAAAACAATAGTACATTGTTAAAGATGCCAGCATAATATATTAACAGCTGACATTTGTATATTTTATTTTTCATAAAACATTTCATATACATATATTATCTGACATAAACAATGCTGAGTAAGATTCCCTTGACTACAGTGGGAGGGTTTTCTGAACAGACTGGATAATAACAAAAATAAGAATTTGTAGGCCTTCAAGTTTGGAAAGTAACTTACAAATATCTCATCTATTTTTAAACTTGGTGCTAGGATCAGTCTCATTTTATACACTGTCTGACCAGAAGACTGACTTCTATTTCTTTTACTTCGTCTGATTCCATCACCACATGAATTATCTCTTGCCTCTTCTCCTTCTAGCAGGTCCCAAGCAAGTCTGGGCAGATTGTTCTCATAGAAGGTTTCTGACCCTCCAAACAGGTTGTTCTACCACCTGAGGCACCTACAATTTTAAATCTTTTCAACTATGATCTGACCTTAGGCATCTGGGTTTGATTTCCACAGCTGTCTTAGTTAATGGTCTTAATTAAATTCAAATTCACTAGATTCTCCTTTCCCATCTCACTTATCCCTTTGTTGGCAGCAACCTTTTTCTCCCTCCCACATTCCTGGTATTCAACCACTCACATCAGGTGTGACCTTACAGTTAGCTCTACTTTGGTCAATTTATATTTCTAGAGCACTTCATGATTTCCTCCTGATAATCTCCATGAGGGCGGCTAGGTGTTCGTAGTGGATAAAGCACTGGCCCTGGAGTCAGGAGTACCTGGGTTCAAATCCGGTCTCAGACACTTAATAATTACCTAGCTGTGTGGCCTTGGGCAAGCCGCTTAACCCCCACTTGCCTTGCAAAAACCTAAAAAAAAAAATAAACAAACAAACAAAAAAGAATTGCCATGAGGTAGGCAGTGCAAATATCATTATGCCAACCATACAGATGATGAAATTGAGGTTCTAGGTCACTGGGAAACAGTTGGGGAAGAGGAGAGATTATACCTTTTCCTAATGAGACAATCCATACCCTGAATTGGCAGCTAGGTGATAAAGTTGATAAAGTGCAGGACCTAGGGTCAGGAAGACCTAAATTTTAAAATGGGACCTCTGACACTAGCTGTGTGATCCTGGACAAGTCACTTAACTTCTGTTTATCTCAAGTTTCCTTGACTATAAAATGAGGATGATGATAACAGTAACAACTGCTTCTCAGGATTGCTGTAAGGATAAATGAGAAAAATTTTTGTAAAGTGATTGCAAATCTTATATAGAGATCCATACATACACACACACACATATATATAGATATGTACTCATATATGTATATATATGAATACACACTACACACATTTATAAGAAATAACTGATAAAGAACACAAAAGAAATCAATGAAAGTTTTGAAAAATCTATTTCCAGAAATTCTCCCTTATATCCCTAAGAAATCTCCAATTCTTTCTTGCTATCATCTATCCTACAACAAGCTCTTTTTCTCACCAATTCCCAATTTTAAACCTCCCTTTTCCTATCACCTTCTGAAAGAGAAATTGTGATTGTTGAGAAGTTCACACCCCAGAAAACTGAACTGCCAGAAGAGAGAAATCACCAATCCTAAAGGCAGTCCTGTCTATACCTAAATTCAGCCTTTGAACTACTGATCTGAGAGGGATCTAGCAATGTTGCCACATCTCCTCTGCCTTATTTCTTCTTTCTTCCCTGAGACAAGTCCTTTCCTTTCTTTAAATTGGCACTAATCCTCACAATTACACAAATCAAGGAGATACTCTGGAAGTATACCATGAAAATCCCCATGCTGTAGGGGACTGCCTTACACTTAAAAGAGAACTTTATAGGCATGACCAAGGAGCCATTGGGGAGTGGGGGGCAGGGGAAATGGGAATGGAAGAACTGTTTAATCTTGGGGAGAGCCCCCATAGATGAAGACGATAAAAATGGTCATTACCAGGAAAAAGTTATATGACCCTCCAAAGAAAATCTCAAGCAGACAGTAAATGAGGTCAAAGCCCCAAATAATCTTTCAAATGTACAAGCCCTCCTTGTATTCCCATGAAATGAGGGTGGGGATACATGAAATCAATTTAAAATTTCTCCCCCAAAAATCTGGGACACTAATGCATTATTGATGGAGCTATGAACTCATGCAACCTTTCTGGAAAGCAATCTGGAATTATGCCCAAAGGGCAATGAAAATGTGCATACCCCTTGGTCCATCAATACTATATACCCTGAAGAGATCATGAAAAAGGATAAAAACATCACTTGTACAAAAATATTCATAGCAGCTCTGTTGACAAAGAATTGGAAATTGAGGGAATCAATTGGGGAATGGCTGAACAAACTGTGGTATATGTATTTTATGGAACACTATTGTTCTATTAGAAACCAGGAGGAATGGGAATTCAGAAGCCTGGAAGGATTTGCATGAACTGATGCTGAGTGAGATGAACAGAACCAGAAGAACATTGTACACCCTAACAGCAACATGGGGGTGATGATCAACCTTGATGGACTTGATCATCCCTTCAGCGCAACAACTAGGGACAATTTTGGGCTATCTGCAATGGAGAATACCATCTGTATCCAAAGAATGAATTGTGGAGTTTAACAAAGACCAGAGACTATTACCTTTATTTTTTTTTTGTTTTAAAAAGGTATTTTATTATGAATTTTGCTCTCTTGTATTTTTTTCCTTTAAGGATATGATTTATCTCAACAGATTCAATTTTGATCAGTGTATAGAATGGAAACAATGTAAAGACTATTAGACTGTCTTCTGTGGGGGATGGGGGAGGGAATCGAGATTGGGGAAAAAATTGTAAAACTCAAAAAATTCCCAGACAAAACCAAATACAAATAAATAAATAAATGAAATCTCCACCCCACCCACCCTCCAGAACTTCATTCTATCTTTCAGTGTCAAAGAAGGGCAAAAATCTCCTAGCAATACAAGAGAAATGGGAATTGTTGGGAGGTTGTTTTTTTTTTAATAATAGGTATTTAAACTAATCAAAGCTTACCTTTGATTCTGACCAAAGCAATAACTGGGATTGGTAACCTGGACTTTGCGGCAGGATGCAAAATTTAGAAGGTTCTGTGATTACCTGTCATTCATCAATAGGTAGAAATAAATGGGATTTGTACCTCATTTATAAGAATTAAAAAGACACACACCCACACCCACACCCCATACACCCATATTCTCTCTAATTCCTTTAAAAGTTAATTTTTGAATGTTTTATGTTGCTGGTCCCAGGTTCAAAAATGTTAAGTGAAAGCTTTGACACTCACTTTTAAGTTTCTATGACAAAAATGGGGATGGGTATTCTTAACGTCCTTTCTAGCACAACAAGGAATCTATGTTTTCCTCCCAGCATAAAGAATTTTTATTTTGCAATGTGCTTTATATAGTATTTTCAGTGTGTCATTCTTTAACTACTGAGGGAGGTGTTAGGTCTCACATTCAGATCCATTTTGGGTTTTTCAGTTTTTTGTATAGAAGCCAACAACATACTTAAATAAGTACTGTATGGAGAAGGACATGTGGCTAAATGACATCACGTTTGTTTTCTCTCTTAATAAGAATGGACAATCATAATAGCCACATCAGCTACATCTATTAATCTTCAGACCCAAAATAATTTCATTTCGTCCTTCTATAAAATGAGGGTGTAAGATGACAAAGATTATATAATTTCTCCAAAGGAATAGAATTAAATCATTCTCAATTCTTGCCCACTATTCATCATATCCTATCTTTACTTCTGAAATTTCTAAGAAGCCCAAAATACAGAAGCTACGATTCCTTCAGGTTTCTAAGACTGGGAAGGATAGGAAGTGGAAAAGTCAGTAAGACCTAGGAATTAAATCAGAAAACTTAAGCAAATAAAAACAAAACCAGAATTGGAAGGGATCTCAGAAAACATTACCTTTACTGGAAGAAGGAATCCTGTCTACAATATCCCTGGTCAAGTGGTCGCCCAGTCATTGCTAGCTCCCTCCCTCCTCTCCTTTTATTTATTAGGATTTTTTTTTCTTATGTCGACATCAAATGTTCTCTTTTCTGACCTTAGTATACCCAATTTCTCTTCCTACAGGATCTCAGAGGTAGCTAGGTGCCACAGTAGACACATAATTGGATCTGAAGACAGAAAAATAGGACCCTGAGCAAGAAAGACATTTAATCTGTCTGCAGCTTAATCATTTGAAAACTGAGAATAATAACCTCCCCAAGGTTGCTGTGAGGATAAAACAAGATAATATTTATATTAGTTCCTTGCAAACCTTAAGGCATTTATTATTAAATTACTAATATTATATATTATGTAATCATTATCAAACACCTTGAGGTAATTATTATTGGTCTTATTTTTTGGAACTGCTCTATTTTGTCTACAATGTCCTTCCTCAAAAGAAGGCTTCCCTTTTGGACCTGCCTCACCCCCACCCCCCCTTCTTGCTACCCTTCATTGTACAGTTTCTCCCCATTACAATGTCTTCATTTGCCTCAGTTTCCTTATGTGATATAAGTAAGTTCCTTGAGGACAGAAGTTCAATAAACTTGTTCCCATTACCTCTAAGAACAAATTTAAATTGCTGGTTGGCATCTAAAACCTTTTACAACCTGGTCCTTGGACTCTCACAACTCTGTGACATGGCCCATTTGTTTTGGTCCATCTCTTGTCTTTGCAATGGAATTCTCCTATGCCTGGAATATTCTTCCCCCTTACTCCTACCTTCTAGATTCAGCTCTAAAACGCAGCTGGAAGTTCCCCAATCCCATCTCTAGAGGAGGCCTTTCCTGGTTGTCTCTCCCCCAACCCATCTGCTGCCATTACTAAATCCTTCCCTTGGAGATTACCTGTCACCTACTCTCTCTAGATCTTGAATGCAGTTATTTTGTCTCCCCAGTGAGAATGTGAAGTCCTTGGTGGAAGGGTCATATTTTCCCCTTTCCTTGGGTCCTCAGTATTGAGGACAATGCCTGGCAGAGTAAACATTTAGTAAATGTTTTATCAACTGACTAACTGACCTCTGAAGTACCTCCCTTTTAGCTCTAAATCTTATGATAAAATCAGTAGCTTAGTTGGAGTGGCACAGCTGGAATGGACAGGAGATACCAACCTGGGGAGGGCCATTCTCCAAACTGCAGGCCAGCTCCAGGTAGAATTTGTAGGGTGGTGGCTGCATAGCTTACATTTCCCAGGGAACATGCACTTTAGAGAGCTTACCTCATTCCAGAAAACAGAGTTTCTGACTGGTGCATGGGGGCGGAAGTGAATCAGAATAGACAAAAATCATTTCTGAAGCATTCCAGTATTTTATGTAAATTCTTCTAAAAAGATGCTCCAGACGTCACAGCAGTGAAAAAATTTAGGCACAACAGAGATATTAGCCTGTTGCAAACAAGTCTGTAAAAAATCCCAAAATAATCTTCCCCAGGTTCCTTTTAGCTAATAATATCAGCTTCCTAGAGTATATACATGAGGATCCAGCAGGTAAACCAAAGGAATACAGAGCACTATCTATCTGGCAGGATTGGAGGTCTTGAATGGTATTCCAAAGAATGATTCTGGTCCCTAAATATATAATCTCAGAAAACTGAATTCTAAAACAGAAAGAGGAAACAATGCTGAATTTTTGGAGGTAAAGGACCTGGTCAAACACCCCCCCACACCCCAAGCAGCTTTTTTTTTTTAAGTTTTTGCAAGGCAATAGGATTAAGGGGATTGCCCAAGGCCTCACAGCTAGGTAATTATTAAGTGTCTGAGACCACATTTGAACTCAGGTACTCGACTCCAGGGCAGTGCTCCATCCACTGCGCCACCTAGCTGCCATTCCCCAGCAGCTTTTAATAGTTCTTTTCACTTAATCTCTTTGGGACTTTCAAATTTCCTCATCTATAAAATTATAAAACAAAGGGACTAGACTAGATGGCCTCTCCTGTCTTTTTCCTCCTCTCTGTGACCCTAAGATGAATTTGGGAAACTTAAGATAAGAGGAGGTTGGAGAATGAAGGAAGCCCATTAAAAAATAAGACTTCAGGCTGGTGCTCTGGGCTACTCTGCTTCCAAGAAAACAGAACTACCTTTAGGAAGCCCAAAATTATACCAATCAGGAGATCAGGGAATCTAAAGTCAGAAGAACCTACTCCTGAACCTACCCCAATAGCTCTCCCACAAGAAGCCAAATGCACTCACATTAATTATGGATGGAAATTTCTCCTCCTTAACAAAAGAATGAATGTAAAGCCAACCAGTAAGGTTTGGTGCTGTTTGGATGATTTTATTATTAAGCTTAAAGTTCCAAAAAGGAGAGAAATATCTAGCTAGCAATTTAGAATTTAGCAATGTTCAATCTTACTGCCCACCCTTTGGCATAATTCCAAATTGTTCTCCAGTAAGGTTGGATGAGTTCACAATTCCACCTACAAATGCATTAGTGTCCTAGGGAGATCTTTGTGGGAGTCTCCCTGACCTTGAGCCCTGGGACTGAAAACCTGGGTTCCTTTTATAGGTAAAGCCTTCAAGGATCCAGAGTCTCTTTCATGCCAGGAGCAGGTAAGGTAGGATGTTAATTAGTGGAAACTTCTCAGGGTAAGGCTGGGCCCACCCACAGGTTCCAGAGACACATCTATTCCCCTGAAATATTTCTCCTAAGGGAGAGATCCTCCTTTCTTACCCCTCTCTTCCCCTTTCAAACTTTATATGGGTTGTTAGTGATTCTTGTATTTAGAGGCAATTATTTCTAATGACATGGACAAGTTTGAACTACATAAGCTAAAAGGCTTGTGAAGGTTATCTTCCTTCTTTCAGTTCCATTTGCATACCAACCCTTCCCCACTAGAATGAAAATTCTTTGAGGCAGGCCCAGAACTTTTTTTTTGATTGCTTTGACCAAGCCAAATCAAAAGATATCTTTTAAAAGGGAAAAGCCACAAGTACAAGAATATTCATAGCAGCTCTTTTAGTAGTGGCAAAGAATTGGAAATTGAGAAAATGCCCATCAATTGGAGAATGAGTGAACAAGTAATGGTATATGAATGTGATGGAATCCTATTGTTCTGTAAGAAATCAAGAGCTGCCTGTTTTTAGCAGGAACTGACTCTAAGTGAAGTGAGCTGAACCAGGAGAACATCGAATACATTAACAGCAACATTGCATGATGATCAGCTATGGTGGACTTGCTCTTCTCAGTACAATGATGAAAGGCAATTCTAAAGAAATTGTAAGGAAAAATACCATCCACATTCAGAAGGAATACAGACCAAAGTATACTATTTTCACTTTTAATGTGGAAATAGGTTTAACAAAATTATAATTGTATAACCTATGTTAGATTACTTAAGGGGGAGAGGAGAAGAAAGTTCAGAAGAAAAAATGTAGAACTCAAAACCTTACCGCCCCAAAAAATGAATGTTGAAAACTATCTTTGCATGTAGTTGGAAAAATAAATAATAAATAATTTTTTAAGGTTTTTTTTTTGGCAAGGCAAATGGGGCTAAGTAGCTTGCCCAAGGCCACACAGCTAGGTAATTAGTAAGTGTCTGAGACTGGATTTGAACCCAGGTACTCCTGACTCCAGGGCCGGTGCTTTATCCACTTCGACACCTAGCTGCCCCTATAAATAATTATTTTTAAAAGAAAGCATTTTTTTATGGTACAGACAGTCCCCAAAAAGTTAACAATAAGAATTAATAGAAAAATGAAATCAAGGGTCTTTTCAGTTCTAAAATTAGCTTTGAAGAATATCTTTGTCTTGATTTGTAGATCCAGACCTATGCTCTTTCATTAATTGACTACAGCTCCTTCCTGGTAATACAGGCCTCCACATTCCTAGGGACTGGGGGGGGGGGGGTGTCATGGTTTGGTTCAGTAGGACAAGTCCTGGATTCAAATCTAAACTTTGCTGTCTAGACACTGAAGGATGAGGGTCATACTATGGTCACCATTTTATGTGGCTAGAATGCTCAGTCAAAAATAGGAAAATCACAGATATCCTGATACCTAAACATTTTCAAGAGCATCAATTTTGGTGAGAAACAGCTCTACTACTTATACCAAGCTGAATACTCATTTACAAAAAAATATAGTCAGGAGCAAACTTTCATTCCGGAATCTCACTCATCTAAGCACCTGCATCATATCACCCACTCAAGTGAGTCATAAGTGAAAGTGAAGAGTAATAGTCCTGGCATTACCTGCCAATTACACCCTTTTTCTCACCCTTCTTGTTATGATCTTTCATAATTAAATACCTTTAGTATTTAAAGTCTCTCTTACATCACTGGGTAGGTGTCTCCATCACTACAGATCACAACTCCACTAAATGGTCTTTAAAGATTACCAATGCGGTGGCTAGGTGGGGTGGTGGATAGAGCACCAGCCCTGGAGTCAGGAGTACCTGAGTTCAAATCCAGCCTCAGACACTTAATAACTATCTAGCTGTGTGACCTTGGGCAAGTCACTTAACCCCATTTGCCTTGCAAAAAAAAACACAACCTAAAAAAAGAGTACCATGAAAATGTCCCCTCTCTTCTTACTTTGCAAAGGTGGGGTATTATAGGTTTGAAATGATACTGAAGTTGTGCCTGACTCAATTATCATCCCAATGCAAAAGATTCACAAATCCACTCATCCAGTCTCTGTGATCTACCTTCTCTGGCTGATCTCTAGTCTCCCATTGCCAACTTCTTTTTTTTTAAAGCTTCAACCCTTGTGGTTTAATTTAATGATTTCTTCAAGACTGAATAACAGTGGGCAAGCTAGGTGATGAAGTGAAAGACAACTGGCCCTGGAGTCAGGAGGACCTGAGTTCAAATCCAGCCTCAGACACTTAATAATTACCTAGCTGTGTGGCCTTGGGCAAGTCATTTAAACCCCATTTGCCTTGCCAAAAAAACAAAAACAAAAACAAAGGGCAAGACAATTGGACAGGTGAGAAATAAGAAAGGCCTCAACAAGAGTCATGAGACTATCAAAGAGTGAATGAATGTGAGACTTAATGGTGGTCAAGTCAATAAAACCTGGAAACTAATGGGATGTGAGGTGAGGGAGACCAAGGAGAAAAGGATAACCTTAAGGTTGTGAATGTGGGTGCCAGAGAGAAGTTCAGAAAAGAAATTATAATGATAATTTTGGATACTTTGAATGAGATGCCCACAGAAATCTAGCTTAAAAAAATTGAATAGGTAGTTGAAGATGTATGGGAGACTAAATTTAGGGGTCATTTGCATAGAGATAAGTAAACCTGAAATTCAAGCCTAAATTTACTTCTTTGCAACCTCTACTCATAGTTCCAGATTCTCCTTCTTCCATATGAAAGCCAGATAGAATACTCGGAGATAATTACCATAACTCCCTAGGATCTTTTCACTATGACTTCTTTGCTTCTGATGTTTGTTATACATTTCCCATCCCCTAACTATCTATCCTGGACCCTTTTCTTTTTTTTTCCTTCCCTCTCACTTGGTGACTTCATCTATTCCTATGGACCTACAGAATTTAAGAATCAGAAGCTGTTTTGGGGCTCATCTCATAACTGAAAGGAATCACCATTACAACATATCCCTTAATCTAGATCAAATATCTTCCAGGGATATCCCATTCCACTTGAGGACATCCCTAATTATTAAAAGAAGGTTTTTTCCTGAGTGTCTAGTGAAGGGCAGTTAGAATGATGAGGGACTTACCACTGAATCCTTGAAGGAGTTATGGTGAAGGAGCAGAAAGGCAGGAGAACTGAAAAGTGGTGTCACAAAAAAGTCCAGAGTATTGAAAATGAAAAGAAGGGTGAACAGTGTCAAATGATGAAAAAGCGGCAGTCAAGAAGAATGAATGCTAAGAAAGAGCATTTGAATTAAACACTAACATTTCATCTCAGATGAAAAATTTTTTCCAGTAATTTGGAAAATGTGATTTCAGATTAGTGATGATATTACAAACCAGATTGTAAAGGTCTGAGAAGTGAGTAAGAGAAAGGGAGGAAACGGTATAGGAGGCAGTTTTTCTGGGAGTTGGGTTGGGAAAAGAAGCCTTATTCTATCTGATAATGAAGTTCTCTAATTTCAGACTGAAAAAAGCATTCCAAAAGCCAGCACTCACCAAGCTTGACTGCATCCCCTCCTCAGTTATCCCCTCACTACCTAGCCAACCCACAAAGAGACAAAGTTTAAGCCTAGACCCTATCTTTTCCAGAACTTCAAGTTTCAGCTGCCTTAAGACCCTACACCTCAATATTTCACTTTACTCCCAATTCTCTTTCCATCAGAGTCTAGCTCACTACCCTGTATCCCACCCCACTTCAATAACACCCTTTTCTCTCCACTCCCTTTCAATTGAGGAATCATTAACTATTATCAAAATGATTCTCTCATTGTTCCTGGAAAGATATGTCAGATTAGCCCTTAAGGCCCCAATCACCAGTCTAGATAATATTCTAGATCATTTCTCTTTGCAAGTTTTCTTCTCCCCTTTAAATGGAAGCTCAGTGAGGGCAATGGTTTTTATATTTTTATCCCCAGCACCTAAGGATGTGATTGAGACTTAGGTAATGCTTTTTCATTCATTTACATCAAAGTTTCTGCCATAGAGATGCCAAGTCAAAATATGATTTTTAAAGAAGAGCCTAAAGGAATGAGCTATGATTCAGATTAAAAATAATTGCTTACAGTGAGTCATAGCAACCCACAAGTGGAACCTGCTATTTGTACTTTATAGAGCTTAAGCTATTACTCTTGTTAACTCCTTGAGGCTATAATATAGCCTAGCTCTGAGACTATATAACCTTGGGCAAGTAACTAAGCAATATTTCCTAATTTGTGAAAGGGATTGAAGTGAAAATTACCTAAAATCCATTCAAGCTTTATGATCTTATATTTGTATTTCAGTACCTTGCAAAGAATAAATGCTAAAATAAAAACATAAAAAAATCAAACTTTAAACAGAGTATACAGAGGGAAAGGACTTGGTCTCTGCCCTCAACTTATTTCAAATAGATTGAGGTTTGCTTTCTATATATCCTTTTTAATGAAGCTTCCTTGCATGAGAAGTAGGGAAAACCTTTCCAAAACATTCAATTTGTGAGTTAAAAATTACCATAACTCAGTTATCTAGTTCCATCCTGGACATTGTACACCCTAACAGCAACATGGGGGTGATGATCAACCTTGATGAACTTGCTCATTCCATCAGTGCAACAATCAGGGACAATTTGGGGCTCTCTGCAATGGAGAATACCATCTGTAACCAGAGAGAGAACTGTGGAGTTTGAACAAAGACCAAGGACTATTAGCTTTAATTTAGGAAAAAAAACGGATCTTATTGTCTGATCTTGCTATCTCTTATACTTTGTTTCTTCCTTAAGGATATGATTTCTCTCCCATCACATTCAATTTGGATCAGTGTATACCATGGAAACAATGTAAAGACTGGCAAATTGCCTTCTGTGGGGGTGGGGGGGAGGGAAGTAAGATTAGGGGAAAAATTGTAAAACTCTAAATAAAATCTTTAAAAATAAAAAAATAGGGGTGGCTAGGTGGCATAGTGCATAAAGCACCAGCTTTGGAGTCAGGAGTACTTGGGTTCAAATCCGGTCTCAGACACTGAATAATTACCTAGCTGTGTGGCCTTGGGCAAGCCGCTTAACCCCATTGCCTTGCAAAAAAAAACCCTAAAAAAAAATAAAAAATAGAGAAAAGAATTACTGGGAGAAGTTTCTACTACTATCCCCAAGGACTCAACCTTTTCTTTAAAACTCTAGAGGGGTGGCTAGGTGGCACAGTGGATAGAGCACTGGCCTGGAGTCAGGAGTACCTGAGTTCAAATGTGGTCTCAGACACTTAATAATTACCTAGCTGTGTGGCCTTGGGCAAGCCACTTAACCCCATTGCCTTGCAAAAAAACAAATAAATAAATAAAACTCTAGAGAAAGTGACTTAACACTCCCTGAGAAAAGGCAGTGAGTCAGTCACTGAAATTCTTTCAAAGCTAGTTAAAATATAAAGCCATTCTTCTAATTCTAGATGGGGAAAGAATCAGGGATCACAGCCTTCTGCTTACAGCTAGCTTCTCAAGGATTTGTGCCTTGCCACTAAGTTTACGAATTTCCAATGTGCCATTTTCTTTTTTTTCAGTAATAAGTGCCTATCTTTGAGATCAACTACCTGAGCACAGAAAGTTAAAAAAGGAGTAAATTTCACAGGCTGTTATCTAGTTCTACTTCTGACTTAAAAACGTTATGAAAAATAATAGACAGGGCGGCTAGGTGGCGCAGTGAATAGAGCACCGGCCTTGGGAGTCAGGAGTACCTGGGTTCAAATCCGACCTCAGACACTTAATAATTATCTAGCCGTGTGGCCTTGGGCAAGCCACTTAACCCCATTGCCTTGAAAAATCTAAAAAAATAAAAAAATAAAAAATAATGGACAAAATCCTGTCATGGCAAATAAAGTGACAAAATCTTAGTGTGTTCCCAAGACTGGATTCATGAATGGGTTATGGAATTACTTAATCTTTTGAATACATTCCTATTTAAGTATGTGAGATACTAAGAACTGATGTTCTTAGCAAACACACATAAATATACTCACACATAATCCAGGACTTGTGATTTCAGGAGGGAGTTCCTGGTGAGGAAACTATCACAGAAGCAATGATCAAATTCTTCTTTCCTCCAGCACCTGCCCAGCACAGTGCTCCATTAAGAAGCAAGAACTAGGGCAGCAAGGTGGGTGAGTGGATAGAGCACTGGCTCTGGACTCAGGAGGACCTGAGTTCAAATTCGACCTCAGACACTTAATAATTACCTATTTGTGTGAGCATGAGCAAGTCACTTAACCCCATTGCCTTAAATAAAATTTTTAAAAAAAGAAGCAAGAACTAATGATGTTAGAATCTTAGGAAAACCACTTCCTCTGGGCCTTAGTTTTATCATCTGTAAAATAAGCAGGTTGGACTAAATGATTTCATATATCCCTAGTGGCTCAGCATCTAAGATCCTGATACATCCTACTCTAGGTTACCGGCAGTGGAAATGGAGAAATAGGGGCACTTTCAAGAGTAATTCCACGGGGGTGGCTAGGTGGCACAGTGAATAGAGCACTGGCCCAGGAGTCAGGAGTACCTGGGTTCAAATCTGGTCTGAGACACTTAATAATTACCTAGCTGTGTGGCCTTGGGCAAGCCACTCAACCCCATTTGCCTTGCAAAAAAAAAAAAACACCCTAAAAAAAAAAGTAATTCCAGAAGTAGAATTTGTAAGATGGGACAATAGCTTGTATATGGTGAAGATGAAAAGTAGCCAGAGCCCTTTGTATCTCTTCCTTTGCACTTGCCAGATGCTACATGTTCTTCCTGATTCTCTCTCTCCTTTACCTCCCTACCAATCTTTCCATATACAAGTAGCAGAGTAGAAAAAAATTCTAAATTTGGAGTTTCTGGGGGGAGATAAATATGATTCATGTGCCCTTGATCCTCAGTTTCCCCATCTCTAAGAGGAAGGGGCTGGACTAAGATCCTAAGATCTCTTTCAGCTCTAAATTTATAATTTTAAAATCCATTAGATCAGGAATTCCTAACTTGGAATATGTGAATTGTTTTTAATATCCAGTCAAAACTGCATTTCAAAATAATTGGTTTCCTTTTGCAGTCCTATGCATTTTATGCAATTAAAAATTATTCTGAGGAGTCCATGTATTTTAGCCAGCAGAAAGAATCCTTAACATAAAAAAGGTGAAGAATCTCCACTAAACTATAGTAATGAGAAGTAACGATTTCAGAGCACCACACAGTACCTTGGTATTCATTTAATGTTTTCTGAACTGAGCTCCACTAGAACTGGGGCCAGAAGGTCTTCTGTTTTACACAACTAACCAGACCTAGACCCACAGCATTGGTTACACAGTTAAAGGAGTTTCCCTATCCCTAATCAGCTATATTGCCTCTAGTTCTCAGTATAATAAATCTATTCAATGTGGCTATTCATAGCAAGTCCTTAATCAATGCTAGTTAACAGACAGACAAAATAAAAAGCTCCTTGGGTCAGAAATTCCTTTTTGTATTAACATAGTGCTAGGTACATAGCACCCAAAACCTTTTCTCATTCATGCATTTATTTCATTGTATTAGAATGAATCATTCCAGCTCTAAAGCTGGCCAGGATAAGACCTTCCATCCAATTAGCACAGTTGTACGTTATTTAATTATCACTAAGACTGAGATAAGTTAAAGGAGTGAATTCAAATGCTTTATACCAAGAGTCCAGTTAAATTTGAGAAAATGCAAAGACTGAGGTGAGGCTAAGGGCTTATTATTCAGACAGAATTTCAAATCATTAAATTATATTTTTTAAATGCCTTCAGAACTCAATCATTGTTCACTAGGGCCTCAAAAATGATGGCTATAAATTACATTTAGGGCTGACAGGTGAGCAGCCTTATGTCATCAGATTAAAAAGAAAAAAAGATTCTCAGCACTTCCAAAGTTACATTGCAGATTCTAAAGAGGTGCTTGAGTATCTATGAGGTTTATCTTAAGATTGAATGAAAGACTGATTTCCTCATTTGAAAAATAAAAAAAAACTGAATAGAACAGAAAATAAATCACTTTAACAATATGAAGATTGAAAAAGGTTTTCCACAAAAAAATCAATGCAATTCTTGGATAAGTGAAGCAATAAACAAAAAAACTTTGAATCAAATAGCTCTGATATAGGTTTGATCTATAGACAACAGAAATATTACAACCAAAACCCAATCCCCAAAAGGTAAGGGGTCAAAGGACATGAACAATTCTCAAGACTTCAAAACATTAAAAAAAATATGAAAGAATGCTCCAAATCATGGCAAATTAAAGAGAAATGCAAATGAAAACCATTTTCATCTCACACCCAAGAAATTGGTAAAAACAAATGATGAAAAGGCAAATACTGATATTTATAAAGTTAGATACACACTTTGCAATATTATCTCATTTGATCCTCACAACAACCATGGGAGGGTAGGTGGATGCTATTATTATAAATAAGGTAAGCTGAGGCAGAGCATTTCAGAGACAGGCCAGATATAAACTTGGAATTTCCTGACTCTGAAGCCCAATTCTCCATCCACAGTACCACCTAGCTGCCTCATAAAAGATGGGGAAGAGTCAATGTTAAAGGTATTGTGGAAGATAGATACACTAAAATTCTGTTTATGAAGCCCAGAATTGGGCTTTTTGAATTGGTCATTTTGAAAAGCAATTTGGAATTCTGTAAATAAAATAGCTGAAATGATGATCATAACTCAGTTATCATTGCTAGCTAGATACAGATCCCTCCTCCCAACTCTTCCAAGGAAGTCTTTGACAAAGAATTTTCATAAAAATTATACATGTATGTATAGCTTATGTTGGATTGTTTTCTGGGGGGGAGTAAGAGAGGGAGAAAAATGTAAAACTGCCAAAAAAAAAAGGATTGTTGAAAATTACAGTTCCTTGTAGATGAAAAAAATAAAATATTTAATTAAAATAAGTTTCATGTGTACCAAAATATTTATAGCATCAGTGTTTTCTAATGACAAAGTACTAGAAACAACATAAATACCCATCAATTAGGAATTGGCAAAACACACTGAGGTACATGAAAGTCATGGAATATTACTGTGCTGTAAGAAATTATGAAGTATACTGAAAACCTATATATTTTTACGAAAACTGATTAAAATAACAGAGCCATGAAAACAATACATACAATGACTATAACAATGTTAAGGACAAGAACAGACAACACAAAACAACTGAAAAAGAATGAGGTCCAAATTATTAAGAATGAGTGTTCCCAAAGAAGAGATTTTAGAAAACACCTTACCCCTGACTTTGGCAATTGGGGGAGGGGGGAGAGGAGGACTCTCAAGAGGCCTGAATTTGAACCTGGATTCTCAAAGGTTGTTTCTTAAACTGAGTTGCTCTCCACAAGATAAAAGATTTCCTTAAGTAGAAAAAGAATTTAAGAATTGATAAAGCAACTCTCAATTATGTAATAAACACTCCATTAAGGGCTTTCCAAATATTACCTCCCATACTGTGTCCATTGACCCTTCCAGGCAACCATTTCCAAACCCCGTAATCAAGCATATCCTTTTCCCTCTTCAGTTCTCACTAATATGCAGTCTTCTCCCATTAGAATGTAAACTCTTCTAAGGTATTAACCATCTTACTCTTTTTCATTTGTATGCAGTTTTCAACAGTGCCAGCAATATAGCAAATACTCAATAGTCCATCTACCCAGTCATACCTCCACATGAGGACTAGATCACCAAAGTTCATTATATATTTAATTGTTGAACAGCTGGTCAACAGGTGATTAATTCCTTTGGCAACATCTACTCAGAAAGATTAATGACTAATCACAGAATAGTTTCAATCTACATGGATGGAAAGGGTACACATACCAATGGAATTATGGATCTCTGAAGTATTTAATTTTTTCCCCTTGTATATATTTTATCTTCCCAACAAGACTGTGAACTCCCTGAGGGCAAAGAATGTGCCAAAAAATTCTATCTCCCATATTATCTACGTGATGAATAGGGTCTATTTTAAAATTTGACTTAATATTCTTTTTCTGTTTTCTTTACCTCTGCATGACCTCTTTATGTAACATGAAATATTCCATACATCTCATTAACATACTAGAAGTGGGTGTGTTTCTTAACCGACTACTCTAAAGCACTAAAGGAACTGTGAGAATTTCCTAACTTATGTACTTTATAGAGTGATGGCAATCTGAACACAGCCTACCTTCTATTATCTAGATTAAAATTCCTGAACAAAAAACATGTCTTAATTTTTCCCTAGCCAGTTCTGCTTGAAGAGCTTATCATGTGGACTTCTGTAATGAGTTACAACACTGAGAAATATAATTATACAAACTCACTTCTTCTGTAATATTCCTTCACCAACCACCACTTCATCAGAGATACAAAGAGACACAAGCAATATAAACACTCCAGGTGATATCAGTTTATGTGGGAAGGTGGGCTGTAAAGTATTCAGAATTTACAGAACTTGGGAGTCACAAGAATGAGATTCAAATCCTAGTTCTACTGGGGGGAAGGGGGAGATGGGAGAGAGAGAGAGAGAGAGAGAGAGAGAGTTAGTTTGTCTTCTGTCTCTGTGTATGTTCCCTCACATCCAGGACTATCTCCAGTCACCCTGATCCATATCACTGAACCCAAATGGCTCCAGAAGAGAAAAGGGAAGCTGCTGACTTTCCATAGCACCCACTATGAACAGTACAGTAACTTGGCTATCTATCTTTCACCCTTCAATCTTCCAATATTACAAAAGGGATAAGAAATAGTAACTTGTATTCACACTATCATAGCAAGGAGTGGAGTCATGCTCAAATAAAAGAATCTTAGTTGTATGTGCAGCAATATGCTTTACATTCTCATGGAATAATGATGGGTACAAGCAACATACAAATGTTTGTCACAGTGCAGAGAGATGGCTTCACTCATAACACATGCAGACTCTGAGACCCTAGGCAAGTCACAAAAGGTCATTTAATTTTAGGTGCCATTCTGTGGTAGTAAATTGTTCTAGGTGACAGAGTGAATTGAGTGCCAGATATTGAGTCAGGAAGACCCAAGTTCAAATCCAGCCTTAGACATTCATGCACACTTCTTGTATGACCTGGACAAGTCACTTGACCTTTTGACCATCTGGGGGGGGTTTTGTTTCCTCATCTGTAAAATGGGTTAATAGTACCTATCTTCCTAGGGCATTGTGAAGATGATAATGATGAGATGATAATAATGATAGTTTAGAACATAGTAGGCACTATATTATTCTTAGGCATCCTCTATACTAAAGGAGGAGGGAATGGGGGAAAGAGAAAAGAAAGAAAAATATTTGTTACTATTAAGGATTGCCCTGCTTTTAGACACCTCAGCCTAGGCACAGTGGCTTCTGACACTGCTGCCAGAAACCTTTCTGCTGAAATTTCACTCCAGAAGTGAAATCTCAAGATGTAATTTTTTATGAGAAAAAAAAGATTTTTTTTAAACAAAATATGTATGTAAAATGCTAACCTGACTGTTTTCTATTGAGAAAGAACAGGGTGGGAAGAAAAGGTGGAGAGAAATTTTGTAACTTGGAAATATGCATGTACAAATGGATCAAAATTTTAAAAATAAATTAATTAAAAAAAGTAAATAAATAAAAGCTAAGAGGATGTCCAAAAAGAAGACATAATTTTATTTTGACTTTTGCAAGGCAATGGGGTCAAATGAATTGCCCAAGGTCACACAGCTAGATAATTATTAAGTGTCTGAGGCTGGATTTGAACTCAAGTCCTTCCAACTCTAGGGCTGGTACTTTAGCTACTGTGCCACCTAACTGCCCCCCACAAGAGAAAAAAATTTTTTTTAAATACAAGACACTCCTTGACTTTACCATGTAGGGATGATTTTTAATCGCTTTCTTATTAACAACTTCTAGAAAGCAAAAATATTTCCTAGCCTTGCTTCTAGAAGGTGTCTATAGAAACACCTCTCCCAAAAATATTAAGGTAAAATGGTTTTTCCCAATCCTAAAGAAAATCAGAATTTCTTATTTATATCATGGGCTACTAACAATCTATTCCCTCCCAAATAGGGTCTTTTAAGGGAAGGGATGACCCCCCCCCATGCAAGTCTTTCCAAATCCTGGAATTGGGTTAGGGCAAGATCTTCCTATGCAAAGGAGGTCAAGTTGAATAAAAGGTTTGCAAGAAAATCTATGCAGCCTCAGCCACTGAACTTCAATGTAAAATAATATCCTTTGGCAGTTTTTTGCTTTTGCCTCTTAATAGCTTTTCCCAAATTGGAATCTAGGTCCTGGTTGTACTTTTATTATTTATTGGTACTCAACAAGGTCTGTTCTTGCTTCATGTTGATGTCTAAGGACAGAATGAACTTACTTGATAGCGTATGGACAAATATGTATGCTCTGACTCCAGGAAGAAAAAGAATCTCTTTCCTAACACCCCTACAGATTTAGAGATTCTCTAGTATTTGATAGTTTCCCTTTCATTTTCCCTAAAATAAAAAATCAACACCCCAACTTTAAACAAGGTGAAGTTCCCTGACCTCACCATAGAAAGAAAATTGAGGGCATGAGAAACCTATCAGAAAGTTAAGAACCAAATGTCAATGCTAGAGGAAAGACCAACGAACATTTGGCTTCTTAAACAGCATGCCCACACTTCCCTCTTCATTAAAGAGAACTAGGCACTATGGGAAGGAAGGTAAGAAGAGGCCTCACCCGACCCACCCCACCCCAAACTGTCTGTTAGAAGTTCAAAGAGGCTGGCTTCTCTCCTCCTTTCTCCAATCCCCTCCCACTCCCACCCCAACTCTTAGAAAATTTCATTTTCTTTAATCAGGTTCTAGCATACTTCTTGGGGGGTGAAAAGGGAAACCCAGAAAATACCAAAAACTTGTGCAGACTCTTCAGGGGTTTTGTGTTTTTGTTTTGGAAGATCTAAGGATGCTCATCCACTGGCAACCTACTCAGACTGTGGAGTTTTGTGGTCAAAATGTACCAAGATCAGGGCTATAGGGAAAGAAGGCGATGAGTTGGCTTCATTCCCTAAGAGGCTAGCCCAATACAGGAGTGAAACACAGCAAAAAAGAAAAAAAAATGGATCCTGCACTTCCCAAGTCTGAGTTCAGGGTGGTCAACTCTCGACTGAGAATATCATAAAGAACTGGAACTCCCAGTTCATTTTAGCAACAACTTAAACCTTTAAACAAACTTTTCAGCAGAGATGTTACATATCAATTACTAGGACTAAGTGACTTGGCTTTCTGCCTCCCCAAAGGGCTGCTCATAGCAAGAATTTAATAAGTTTGTTGACTGTGTGACTGAAGGTACCATTAGTTAGAAGGCTTGGGTTTGAATCCTGACTATTATACCTCTGAGTTTGAGACTTAATTTTCTCATCTGTAAGAATGAAATAACCTGTAGGTACTATTATAGATATGGAATCTTGGGAGTGCTCTAAGATACAGCTGGTGTGTTAGTCTTCCACAATTTTTCTCTTTAAAAAAATTTTTTTAAGACCTGCTTCCTGATAGGGGAGAGGGATATTTGGAAATCAAGGTGATATAAAAACAAGATGTCAATAAAAAATTATTTTTTTAATGAGTATAACCCTTCCAGCTCTAACAATTTATCCTGAATATAATAACAAGGTCTAATTGTGGAAGGCAAGAGAAAAAAAAGAAAAGGGACAGTACAACCCTTAACCCCTCCCAATGTAGAACTTGGCCTCTGAAAAATACAATGCTAACAAGGCCAGCCACCTTCTGGTGAAAGTGAGAAGGGTTAAGAGGGACAATCTTTATAAAAGGACACTTCCTTCTGATTAAAAGGATTTTCTTATGCTTAAAAGGAGGGTGTGGGGACTACCCCATATCTCTAAGATTCCCTTCCCAGCTCTAAAAGCCCATTATCCTAGGATGTAAATACCAAAACAGTTTCCACTAATTAGACAGAGCCGCTGTAGGTCAAGGAGAGTTTCAAGGTGCACTGGTTAAGGATTCCAAAAGCCAGAGAGAGACATAATTATTTGTGTCAGATTTTCCCAGGCAAATTGAGGACCTCCCATAATCTGGGAGAGGAAAGGAGATGTGTGTTGTGTCTGAGAGAGAGAAGCAGCATTAAGAAATCCTTTAGACTTCTCCTAGTCAAATTAGTTGCAACCCTTGCCTTAAGAACACTTTGCTTTCAGCTGTGCCTCTGGGAAAACTCATCTCCACTGCAGAATTCCCGAAAACAGATCGGAATCCATCTGCAGGAGGCCACTTACATTTTACATGTCTGTAAGGGCAGAGAGGGGAAGGGCATGAGCCAGAACGTTCAGACTACCGGCGATCACACGAAGGAGATTCAATCAATGGCAAAAACACCATTTTTTTCACTTCACTTCCCAAAGGTCTTTCATAAATCAGCCTGTTTAAAATATCTGTCTCCCAAAGTAAATAGATGAAGGTTGCTGGCATCAATCTATCTGCACCTGAGGAACGAGATTCCCTGTCCTTCCTATCAGTGCAGGGCAAAGGCGAGAAGCTTCGCCAGACCGCGGGGTCCTCCTTACCTGGAGCTCTGTCCCCGGGCGCGTCCAGTCCCAGGGCCGGCCGGCCGAGCTCCGCGCCGGGGGATCGGATGGGGGTTTCCGCTTCAGGAGTCTCAAAATTACCTTCAGAATCCGAGCTGCCGAGGGGGGAAAAATGAGCAATTACCACTTTCAATGCTATTTGGACATCCTTCCACTGCCTTTAGAGCCCGGCATTTTGGGCCGCTGTCAGCCGGTCCTCCTCCGACAGACACGGATGCTGCAGCCGGGTCCCGGGGGCCGCCCCCGGGGGGCCGGGGCCTCGGTCTGCCCCCGACCGGCCTCTACCTCCCCTTTGCGGCCCCATCGGTCCCCCCCCCCCGCCCCGGGGAGCCGGGGGCGGCCCTCGGCGGGTGGCGGGAAGGAGGCGCTATGGGGGGGGAGGGAGAGCCCCCCCCCCGAAGCGTGACCCCCGGGGCATGGCGGAGGGGGTCGGCGCGAGGCGCGAGTGCGAATCCGGACTCCGGCCACCCCGGGGATGCCGCGTACTTGCCTGAAGCTCAGGGACTTGTCCTCCTCGGCCTCCGCCTCGGGCCCGCGCGGCTCGGCGTCCCCGGCCCCTCCGCCGTGCACGGCGGACCAGGTCCACCTGGCCCACTGCACCGGGGACAGGATCTGCCACGGGCTGAAGGCCATGAGCGCGGCGCGGCGCGGCGCCGGCCCGGCCCCCGGGGGCAGAGCTGGGCTGCGCGGGACGGGGCGGGCCTTCCTTCGGTTCTAATCCCCCGAGGCTTCCAATATGGAGGGTCCGGGGGCCGCGGCCGTCGGGGCGGCGCGGATGTGGTTAGACGTGCGCCCGGGCTCGCCGCCCTGCGCTTCCTCCCCGGCCCGCCCGGCCCCGGCCCGGCCCGGCCCGGCCGCTCCAATCAGCGCGGAGCTCGGGCCGCAGGAGCGCGGCTGCCGCGTCTCAGGGCCGCCGGCCCGGGCATCCCTCCCTCCCGCCTCCCTGCGGCCCGCCTGCTCCCGGGCTCGCCCCAGCCGCGACTGCGGGAGCGATCAGCTGGCGGCCCGAGCGCCGCGCCGCGCCGGGAGCCTCCGCCCTCCGGGCTGCACCACTGCGGCCCCGCGGGGGGGGCGGCCGCAGATCCCCCCTCCCGCCCGTGGGCTGGTCCGGGCTGCGGGGACTCATTTGTGGGAAGAAGTTGGACCGGGCTGGGGGGGGGCAGCCTCCACCCGCCCCCCTTCCCGCTCCCTAGCAACAGGAAACCTATTTTCTGAGTCTGCTTTCCCCGGTTCCCCTCCCCCCGGCTTCCCTGCACTGTGGAGCCACCGGAATCGGCAAACCGCCCCCGCCGCTGCGCCCGGGGTCCGACTCGGCCTCAGAGGCTGGCTGAGCCCGAGCCAGGCCCCGCAGCCCCTTGCCTCGGTTTCCCCGTCTGTAAAAATGAGAAGGAAACGGTCCACAGATCGCCACCCGGGGCGACAAAAGATGCAAAACACAGCCCCAGCCCACCAGGAATTCATAATCTAAAGATGGAGACAACACATAAACACAGACACCAACGGAGAGGAAGCGAGTTAGAGAAATAGGACATAATGAACCGAGAGGAGACAGGAATGAAGAGGGCCTGGGGAAGACTTCTTTTAGAAGCTGGGAGAGCAACTTGTTGTTTGTCCTTCCTTCTTAGAGGGCAGGGTCCTCATCAGGGAGGTTATGCCCCGAGACGCAGGTGACTTGGATCCAGGTGAGGCAGGGCTGTGCCAAGGCACTGGCTCCTCCAGAGCTGGGTCCCCCGGTACCCAAGGAGACCTTTTTAAACCCAGGTCTCTCCTTTGAGACTACACACATTCAGTGATTAAGACTAGATAAAACAGAATGGCATCTTTGACCTAGTCAAAAAGGAAAAAAATCAAGCTGGGAGGGAAAGACCCTCAGGGTTTCTAGCCAAAACAGAAACAATTGCTTTTTAAATTTACTCAGAGTCAATCCCAGCCCAAACAAAGAGAGCAACTGGAAATAAGCCCAAAGGACTATAAAACTATGCACATCCTTTGACCCTGCTGTATCCCCACTAATTCTGTACACCAAAAATGTCATAGAAAAGGGGAATAAACCTACCTGTACAAAAATATTTATAGCAACTCTTTTTGTGGTGACAAAGAACTGGAAACTAAGGAGCCCATCAATCAGGGAAAGGCTAAAGGGGTTGTGATATATATGATTATAATGCAATACTACTGGACTATAAGACATGCCGAGTAAAATGGTTCCAGAAAAACCTGGAAAGACTTATAGTCTGACTCAAAGTAAACTGACAGAACCAAAACAATCCACACAGTAAAGACATGATAATTCCAGCAGATTCATGGCAAAAAATGCAGTCCACCTCCAGAAAGGGATCTGATGAATTCTGGGTGCAGAATGAAACATTTTTTTTCACTTGATGTCTCTTGCCCTTTTTTTTTTCAACTTGTCTAATAGGGAAATGTTGTGCATGACTTCACATGAATACTTGATATCATATTGCTTTCTTTATCAATGGATGGAGAATAACAAGAGGAAGGGACATAATTTGGAACACCAAATTTTTTAAAATAAATGTATTTTTTTAATGTGGTATTATAGTACAGTCTTTTTTTTTTAAATAGGTTTTTCAAGGCAAATAGGGTTAAGTGCCTTGCCCAAGGCCACACAGCTAGGTAATTATGAAGTGTCTGAGGCAGGATTTGTGACTCCAGGGCCAGTACTCTATCCACTGCACCACCTAGCTGGTATTCTAGATCAGACTCAAAAGGAAACTACTAGTAGTCAGCAGTCAGGAACCGTATTACCAGTATGGGGAACAGCCAGTGAAAATGCCTGAAGCTGAGAGATGGAATGTTTTGTTCATGGAATAGCCAGGGGGCCAGTGTCACTAAATCAAAAAGTATGTGTTAAGAAGTAAGGAGTAAGATGACTAGAAAGGAGTTTAGTTTATGAAGGGTTCTTAATCACTATCAGTTTACTGTAGTAGGAATAATAGCTAGTATTTATAGTATTTTATGGTTTACAAAGCTATATAGATATGACAAATTATTATTTCTCGATTGTATTTAATAACTAATTATTGAATTAAGACCAAAGTTTTTCCCCTTCTCTATTCCTAGTCCAGAAATCAACCAGTGGGGCAAAGATTTACTCAGCCAGTAAATCTAAGATCTAATCAAAGTAAAGAAATTCTAAGTTTAGGTAAATATGGTAGATTCCTGTTCATCAGGTCTGAGAATATGTGGATTTTCTCCTTTGTCCAAGGGTGAGATGGAAATTGATAAATCTCTTTGACTAAGATGGGGTACTCAGTATCACAGGCCCCAAGACCCTCATTAAAATAATTCTCTCATTATATTTATTACATTATTTTTATTATTATTATATTTATTATATATATTATATTTATTCTCTCATTAATTTTTAACAGATCAGAGTTGATTGCCAACCTCAAGAACACCCACACTTCCCTGGGCATATAAACTTTGAACCCACTGCCAAGATTTGTTTTTGGTCAAGAGAGACAGCCAAATGACCATTCCTTTTATTGGTAATATGCTAGCATTACTAATAATATGATTAAATACCCAGAAACCATGTCCCTTTGTTGTTGCAGCATATGTTTCTATACACAGGATGTCTCAAAAGTCTTAGTGCAGTTTAAAGCTTTAGTAGCTTCAAGTTTAAGATTATTTAAGCTGCTAAAGCTTTAAACTGCACTGATTATTAAGACTGTTTGTATGATCTTATTTGATTCCTAGAACAATCCTGAAAGCAGGTAGTACTATTGTTCTCCGTTTTATAGATGAGAACACCGAGGGTAGGAGAGGTTAACTGACCTTGTCCAGAATCACACAGCTGGGCAAAATTCCAACTCTGGTCTTCCTGATTCTTAAATTCAGAGCTCAATGGATTACTTTACCTTTGACAGGTTTTATTTGGCCCAAGAAAGCAAACCAGAGATTGTGACTGGAAGTTTAAGAGGGCAAATTTAGACTCTGTATAAGAAAAAGGTTAGAGGTAGGGAAAAAAAAAAATGGAATGAAAAGTGGGTGGTGCAGTGGATAGAGACTGACCTGGAATCAGGTAGAGCTGAGTTCATAGTTGGCCTCAGAGCCTTACTAGCCATGTGACCCTGGGCAAGTTTTTTTTTTTAACCTCAGGTTTTTTTTTTTTTGTTTACCTCAGTTCTTACGTATAAAATAATAATCTGGAGAAGGGAATGGCAAACCACTCCAGTATCTTTGAAACTCCCAATAGGGTCAGAAAGAGTCAGACACCACTGAAAATAACTGAACAACATAAGTGAAATGGCTGTCTTGAGAGACAGAATTTACCATCCCTGAAAGTCTCCAAGTAAATACTACATGACCACTGGAATAGAATTGAAGATGTCCTGGGTGAGAGATATTCAGGAGCATCACTGGTTTCCAGCCCCACACATTCTCAAAATTGATAATAATAATTCCCTACAACCATGTGGCCTAACAGTAAAAAGGACAGTTCCACATAATATATTTCCCATTAAGTTGTAAATCTAAATGGATAAATCCCTTCCTTCCTTCCAAAAACGTCTTGCTTCACAAAATGAGCTCTATCAACAAATGGAAAGGTTTCCACTCTCTACTTCAACCTCTCATCTAGAAACCCTGAGAACCTCAGATCCTCTAACCAGACTGCCAAAGTCAGAATGACTCCAGGAGGTCAAGGAAGGAAATAGAGGAGAGATCCTAAATTGGAATGGGAAAACAGACATCAGAGTTCTGAAAATATCCAGCCCTTAAGGGAGGAAGATTCTAGTGTAAATTGAGCCAGGCAAGCTAACTAAAACAGGCAGGTAATGCCCTCCCTGTCCTAGTCAGGGGAGGAGCCCTATTTCCCAAAGACATGTTGGATGACCTTATCCTTCCCTACTACTCTTGAGATTCGGAAAATTATCATCAATTTATAAGATGAGAGTGTAGAAACAGAGGACTCCAGGGACCCTTCTGGTTCTAAAATCCAAAGATCCTATAAATGGTGATCTGATGGAATTTTGACACTTGCACCCCCCCCATTCAAACAAACAAACAAACAATGAAAACAAAACAGCATCTGGAGAGAATCTGAAGTCTTAAGTCAAAGGTGTTGAATTACACTGCAGAATCAACATGGTATTCAAGAGCCTCATCAGCTTTATATTTCTTTAACTTGAAAAAAAAATTAATAAGGCTTCTACCTTATTCCATCACTTTCTTTCTGGCTCATTTAGTTAGCTGCTTCAGGCCTGAGTGAAAGCAATGTTAAAAATAAAACCTCTCCATTCCAGGAGGCAGGAGAGGAACAGCTGAGCCCCTCAATTTTCTTCTCATTTCAATGAGTATTTTTTTTTTCCCTTTTCACCAACTCACTCCTTTCCTATTGAGGAGCTAAAGAAAAGGAATACAGGAGGAGTTTACAATGGACTCAAGTTCGAATTCTCAGTTTCAATTCAATTTAACTTAAATATTTGTTAAGCACCTACTATGAGCCAGGCTAAAGACAATTCTTACTGTCATGGAGCTTACAATCTAATGGGGAGACATCATGCAAACAAATATATACAAAGCAAGCTGTATATAGGATTAAAAGGAAATAATTAATATGGAAAAGTAGCCAGCTAGTGGTGCAGTAGACAGACTCAAGAAGATCTGAATTCAAATATGGCCTGAAAGGTCTCGAAGACTCCCCAGGAGTCCTTGGACCACTAGTCTAGTATAAACAGAGGCCCAAGGAGGGGAAATGATTTGCTCAGTGTTAAACTCATAGGGAGTAATTAACTGATAATGGACAATCAAATTTGAACATTAGCTCTTCCATCCCTTTGGATTCAGCAGGTCATTTTGGTCAAGAAATAAATGATAAAATAAGAAAAAAAAGCACTGTATTTGTCAGAGGTCTTGTCTGCCATCTACATGACCTTGGGCAAGTGACTTAAGGCTCCAGGCCTCAGTTTCCTTATATATATAAAATGAAGGGTATGGACTAGAGTACCTCTGTGGTTACTCTCTATGGTTCTAGGGTCTTAGTTTCCTTATCTATAAAATAAAGAGGTAAAATGAAAGAACTCTAAGATCCTTGTCAAATCTAAAATCCTATACTGCTAATTTTTAAGCAAGTTTGAGAGGCAACATGACTATTAGACAACATGGAGAATCAGGAAGATATGAATTAAACAATACTATTTTATCTATTATTAACTATGGAATCTTGGGCAAATTAATTAACCCCTTTGAATTTCAATTTCCACATCTGTAAAAATGGGGATAATGTTTATAATACGTATTTCACAATTTTGCTGCGAGGCTCAAATAATATAATGTCTGTATCGAGGTAGCTGGGCAATATAGTTGGGTCAGGAAGACCCACATTCAAATCTGGTCCCTGATACTTACTAGCTGTGCAAATCCCTTAACTTCTAATTACCTCAGTTTCCTCAGCTGGTAAAATGCACATAATATTAGCATCTACCTTCCAGGGTTGTTTTGAGGAGTTTAAGCATACTGTCTGGCATATATTAGGTACTCTATAAATGTTTATTCTCTTCCCTAGTCCCCTTCCTCCATTTAATGAATATCTATTTCCTTCTTTCCTTATAAGAAGTTATTCAACAAGCATTAATTAAGCCTTTATTTTAACACTCTGCAAACCTTAAAGAACCAGATAAATGTGAGCTATTAGTATCATTTAAGGACAGATGAGATGATCATTTGTTGAGGATTTGTGGATATTCTAACAGTTAAAGATGGAGTCTTAGAGTCCTTCAAGAAACTCAGATTCAGGAATTCCTCAACAGGTGAGAAAATGGCCTATGATGACTCTTTCCCCTGAGGCAAGAAGATCATTAATAAGAAGACAGATAATTCCAAAGACATCTATAGATATAAATTAATTTTGCTAGAAGCTAGATGGATCCCACTTATTTTTACAATCCCATTCTTAGATGGAATTGAAAATTAGGAGGAAAAAATGAGAACTATGGGTTTTTGTTTCCTATTACAAGAGGAAGCTGAGATGACAAAGCAATGAAGAGTAGAAATAATCCCTCTCTGACCCCACTGGAGAGGTTTGCCATCTACTTTTTTTTCAGCTCATTTTACAGATGAGGAAACAGGATTAAATGTCTTGCCAGATAACATGACTAGTAAGTGTCTGAGGCTAGATTTGAACTCAGAGAGACTCATTTTCCCAGCTCTAGGTATGGCACTCTCTACTGAGCCATCTAGCTGTGTCTTGATCTCCAAATGAGAAAATAGTTCTTGGAATGAAATATGAGCTGTTCAAGGTCAAAAAAGAAATAAATAAAAGATATTAGATTTTAGAGAGGTACATGATTCCAAATCCAATTCTTTTTCTATTCTACTATCCAAATTGAATTCTATTTTGGTGAAAAAAAATCAAGGAAAAAAGTCAAAATGTATTTTCTCTGGGCCTCAGTTTCTCAAATGTAAAATTATGGGATTAAGTTATATCTTCTCTAAAATTCCTTATACCTTAGTAGTCTACAAATCTATAAATTCTTCCTCATGACCATTTTGACACAGGAACCTTGGAAATATGAGTAAGATGGTGGTCACTCTGAACTGAGAGAAGCACACTGTGTTCTGTGTTTCATGGTAAATACAAGGCAGTTTTTGTTGATGAGTCCTTTTTTTCTTTACTTGTGTCCAACACTTCTTAAACCTGTTTGGGGTTTTCTTGGCAAAGAAACTGAAGTAGTTTGCCATTTCTTTCTCCAGCTCATTTTTTTGTTTTTGCAAGTCAGCAGGGTTAAGTGACTTGCCTAGGGTCACAGAGTTAGGTAATTATTGTCTGAGGAGAATTTGAACTCAGGTCCTCCTGACTCCAAGGCCAGTAATCTATCCACTGCACCACCTAGCTGCTCCCTATCCACTGTGCCACCTAGCTGCCCTCCAGTTCATTTTATTTTATTTATTTATTTTTAGATCTTTCAAGGCAATGGGGTTAAGTGGCTTGCCCAAGGCCACATGGCTAGGTAATTATTAAGTATCTGAGTTGGATTTGAACCCAGGTACTCCTGATTCCAAGGCCGGTGCTTTATTCACTGTGACACCTAGCCGACCCTCAGTTCATTTTAAAGATGAAGAACTGAAGCAAACAGGGCAAAGTGATTTGCCCAGGGTCACAGAGCTAATAAGTATCTGAGAATGGATTTGAACTCATAAAGATGATTCTTCCTGATTTCAAACCCAATGTTCTACCTACCCACTGTATCACAGTTCTCAAATCCTTCACTAGGGCCATCCCTTTAAACTACCATCATTTATCTTTCCTCCCTTTCACATACTTCATCATCTTCCACTTATTTCTCCACCTCTTGCAATCTCACTTCCAGGCTCACCAGAGCTGAAATCACTCTTTCCAACTATCTCTTAACTGCTGAATCTCTTGACCTTCACACAGTCTTCATCTTTCTTGATCTCTTTGTAGCACTGGTCAAAGTGAACCAACCTTTCTCTTGGACATTCTCTTCTCCCTGAGTATTCTTAATGTAGTTCTTTCCTGGTACTCCTCATTCTTGCATACCTATTCCTTCTCAGTCATTTTTGACTGGATCTCGTCCAGGTCCCCAGAACTCTTTCTTGTGACCTTTTCTCTTTCTATCCTCTCTCTTGGGGAATCCAATCCATAAAATTGGATAGATCATGTCTGGAAGATTTAGAGGAAAGAATGAATAAGATCAGAGATCTTTCAAAGCCCCAAACTGGCAGATTAGGTTTGTACCATAAGTATTCAATTATTTACTGTTTAAGGAGATAATGTGTTGAGAGAAGAATTTTATACTTCAATAGCTCTGTGATTTCATCATCGTGGAAAAGAATTCTCCAGATGTGACTCTCATCCATTTTCTCCTCAAGATTCCACTTTTGTTCTTTTACTATCTTGGGTGTCCCAGAACATTATCTCTCTATCTGTCCTTTCATTTTTTGCAACATTAACTGTCCCACTTTCATCATAAGTCATGCATGTGCACTGTACATCCATCCATTGTAAGTCCTCAATCATGTTTTTCACAAAATTTCTTCTCAAGTCATAATATATTTTTCTTACAAGTTAGGCTGTGTAACCAGCTGGGACAAGAAATAATCAAGAGGTACTTACAACACAGGTGACTTACACAGGTCAGCCAAGCATGATAAATCACAATCTCAAAATGTCAACTGTTATTATCTAAGGACAGGTTGATGTCAGCAGAGCATCTGAAAACTTGCCCTCCCCCCCAATAAAAGGGCCTGACCTGTCTTCACATATCACTCACCATCTTCCTTAGTGCCAAAAAAACCCAAAAAAACAAAAACCCAGCTTTCGAACAAACATAAAAGTTGTCTTCCCAAAATGCAAAGGTTTCTGAAATGAGAAGGGGAAAGAATGAAGGTTCAGAGAGGAATCCCAAAAAGCAGTTACAAAGTTCCAGTATGAAGTCAGCACAGAGTGTTGCTGAGGGATCCTCCCACCAACTAAGTAAGAACAGGAGATAGCACCAGAGCCCAGAGATGAATACAATCCTGAAACTTAGATGGAAAAACAGGGTTGGGCTGAAAAGAGAGGAAAGATAAAAAGGGAACCACTAAGAAAAGGAAAAGAACTGTGAAGAAGTTCACTTATCTATAGGACCTGTAACTATAAGGATCCCAGAGCAAAACAAACTTATCTTATTGTACCAGACCAACTTTGTGGTTTGGTCTTTTTCATGAGTTCCCAAAGAAGCATTTCAAGTTATGGTGTTCCTTTTGTGCCCTTCATATCTCATGGCCCAAACTCAAAACTTTTCCAGCTGGGCATACATGACCCTAGCTCATGTTCCATATGAAGGAAGGTCACAAATATTTAGCTAGCACCTTAGATGAGCTGAGAGCATTGCAAATATCTTATCTGATCTTCTCACAACTCCAGTAAGGTAGGTGCTATTGTTACCCCCTGTGTACAGCTGAGGAAACTAATGCAGAAAGATGTTAAGTGATCTGACTTTGGATAAAGGCAATTTGTAATCAAGTCTCCCCAGACTCCAGGGTCCTGGTTCTACTCAGTTTTGCTATCCAGCCCTAACAAAGCTAGGCTTTGAAAAGGCTGGGTCAGCTTCATCTACTTCCAGAGGGGGCAATGGAATAGGGTGGATCAGCAGCATACAAACTTAATCCTGTAACACCAAAATTATTCTGATAAAAAGTTTTATATGCCATAAGAATCATGGGATTAATCTGCGAACAAATAAATTATGAATAATCCAGTTTAATGGAAAGACATGGGAAACATGAAAAAGCTATAGAAAAATCACCAAGGGGGCCGCTAGGTGGCGCAGTGGATAGAGCCCTGGCCCTGGAGTCAGGAGTACCTGGGTTCAAATCCGGTCTCAGACACTTAATAATTACCTGTGTGTGTGGCCTTGGGCAAGCCACCTAACCCCACTGCCTTGCAAAAAACTTAAAAAAAAAAAGAATCACCAAGAACCTTCCTACTCTACCATTCAACAATACTGTATTCATAATCTATCTTTATATGTAAGAATACAGTCAGTATTGTATTCAAATGTAAAAAATGGCATGAAATACATTATCAAAAATACAAAGGACTAGAAGAGGAGGTGGGCCAGTTGTTTGGCTATAATGAGAAAGGATAACTTATCAGTACTCCTGAGATGCTAAAAGGACAAGAAAAAAGTCTACAATATTCAGGATGGCACAGGTTGTGAATCTGAGTATCTGGAAGGAGAGTGGAGCCTTACTCAAAATTAGGAAAAGAAGCTCATTAATGGGAAGGAGTTTTGGGAAACGATAATTGAGTTCTGTTTTGAACAGTTGATTTTAAGATGCCTACAGGCCATTCATTTCTAAATGTCATCTCTGCAGCTGATTTGATGTAGGACTAGAGCTCAAGAGAGAGATTAGTTTTTCAAACTATCTCCATGGAGATAAGTAAATCTTTGGGAACTGAGAAGGTCACCAAGAAATCTGCTGCATGTTTGGAAACCAAATGACCAAATTTGTCAAAAATGCAATTTAAAAATGAGTATTTTCTAAAACTAAAGGAAAGAGCCCTAGCAGTACTAGATCTCAGAGTAATAATCTTAAGCAATAATCCTCAAAATAGTGGAAAAGTTAATCAATGAAAATAATTAGCTACACAAGATCAAGAGGCAATTGAACATAGTACCATAGTATTCAATAAATCCAAGGTCAACAATTACTGAGGTATGAATTCATTATTCAACAAAAGCTTCTGGGAAACTTGGAAAGAAATCTGATAGCAATTAGCAACTTTTTCTACAACATATCAAAATAAACTTCAAACAGAAATATGAGCTAGATATAAAAGGTCATTTTAAGATAGTTTTTATAATTCTGGATAGAGGAAGAGTTCTTGACCAAGAACTAGATAGAGAGTAAATAAAGTTGATGATTTCAAATTATACAAATTGAAAAGGATTTACACTAACAAAAGCAATTATTTCTTGTATAGGATTCTAATTTTGAAGAGATTTGATTTAGGATCAGTGAAAATATTTAATCCTCCATTTTACTCATTACGTGACCTGGAAGTCACACAAACATCAGCAATGCATTTAGAATTAGAAGGGAAACAGGTAACTGTAGGGAAAGAATCATTAGCAGCAAATTTCTCTGAAATCTAAATTCTGTAGGGAATTGATACAAGCATATAAAAACAAGAGTCATTCCTCAATAGATAAATGATCAATGGAAAAACCAAGCAATTCTCAAAGGAAAAAATACATGCTGTTAAGAATTATTCAAAAAAGTTTCAAATTGCTAATAAGATAAACATTTTAAAACTCTAATTCTTCCTTACATTCACCAAATTAGCAATGAACAAAGAAAGAAAAATGGCAATGGTTGTAAGATTCTGAATAAATGTGAATGAAAGTACCAATATTGCTAGAAAATATTGAAAAGTGTCAATATTGTTAGAAAAATAGTCTGAAGGATTTATGTGGGTTCATTTTGGATGAAAAAAATCACCAGACTTTCTGATTCAGGAGGGTAAGAAAAGACAGACTTTAATTCACAGGTTGATTACCTCAAAATGTTCACAAAGTTACTACAAAAAGTTCACAGGTTACTAAGGGAAAGAAAGTCTAAAATGATGGCAGGAAACCACTGATCTCTAAGCAGAGAAGGAAGTTGAAGGAAAGAAGAACCTAGACCTAAACTGCCAGGAGAGGTTGAGCTGTTAAGGAAAGAGAAAGGAACATGAGAAATTATTTAAAGAAAGTACAGGCTGGGGGCGGCTAGGTGGTGAAATGGATAAAGCACCAGCCCTGGAGTCAGGAGTACCTGGGTTCAAATCCGGTCTCAGACACTTAATAATTGCCCAGCTGTGTGGCCTTGGGCAAGCCACTTAACCCCGTTTGCCTTGCAAATACCTTAAAAAAAACCAGGCTGATTAGCTTCCTGCAGGAAGAATAATAAGCAGGGTAAGGCTAGTAGAGAAGGGCAAAGAAGCTAACTTCCCATAGGAAAATGAGCAACTCAACTGAGAAGTGGAGGTTTTAAGAAGGATCAAGGGAGTAGGTGGGGGCAAATAGCTCAGAGTAGGGGATAATTAGGGAGCTGCAGATGAGGCGTGGTAGCTCCAAGACTCAATCCCTTCAAGCTAAGGCAGCAATCCATTGTTTTATTGTTAGGAACTTGTCTTTTCTCTAGAGGGCAGAAATTTACTGAGTCCTTGCCAGGGAAGATCTTGGCAGCTGGATGGTAGAGTAGATAGAACATTGACCTTCAAGTCAGGAGGACAAGAGTTCAAATCCAGCTTCAGACACTTGATACTTACTATGTGACCTTAGGCAAGTCACTTAACCCTGATTGCCTAGCATCTAGGACCATCTCCAGTCATCCTGATTCATATATGGCTATTTGACTCAGATGGCTCTGGAGGAGAAAGTGAACTGGTGACTAAGCATAACATTCCCTCACTCAAATCCAATTCACATGCTTGTCATGACATCATGGTCTTCTTCCAGAATGAAGAAAAAACATCATTGCCAGGGAGAGACAAGGTACTTTACTGAAAGTTCATTGATCTCATCTCTTAGTTTCGACAATTGGGGGGGAGGCAGGGAAGGCTGGAGGGAAGATACATGTACAGAAGGTACAGACTCTGGACCTATGAATTTTTTGGCTTTGAGACTGGATCAGTATCTACTAGGCCTGTGATTACCAAAGGGTGATAGTAAATTCTGGTGTCCCCAGATTCTTTCAGGAAGTCCTCAAGGTCAAAATATTTTCATATAATATTGATTTTTAAATTTCTAATAAGTAAATTTTGGTGGAGAGATATAAACCACATAAAAGGTGTTAGGAAAGTCCTCAATCATTTTTTATAGACAAAAAAACCCCATGAAAAGCATTTTATGAGGCCAAACTACTACAAATAACAAAACAAAAAATAATCCCTGTAGTAAAAGAGCTTCCATTCCAATGGGGAAAAAATAGTCAGGGAGGGGCACATCAGACAGGACAGGTACAAGGATGGGTCTCTAGAGTCATGGGAGAGTAGATTGACACATTCCATCCTAGAACTGTGAGAAAGTTGACTTGATCATATTTTTAGTTCTAGAACTTGGGAGCAGTGATGGGGAAGGTTCTGAGAGGGGAAAGAGAAGAGGAATGGATGCCCTAGGTCTGGTTGCAGGGTGGCATAGACAATGAGATGGTTAGAGAGTAGGAAGTGGAAAAAAAAAACAAAGACAGATATATTTATTCATTGTAAGTGGATCTTCTTCTAAATGCTGGTGCTCAGGCCAAAGGAATGTTGTTAACTGAAACCTCAAAAAAGATATCTTCGAGTTTAAGGGTTAGATTTCTTTCTTAAGGACCTTGCTTTAAACCCAAATTATTCTGACTTTTATTGACTGGGTAACAATAGGTCCCAGTCTAAGCCCTACTTGGTCATTGTTTGGATTCTGATGGCTTAGAGAGAAAGTAAACAGCAATTGCTTCTATTTTGGCCAGAAAACTGAGGGTCTTCTAGTCTCAGATTTATTTTTTTGACTAGGTAATAGACATTATTCTTGGCCACATTTCTTAGTCTCAATCAAAGTGAGTGAGACCTGTTAGAGAGCTTAGCTTAAAAAAACTCAAGGTCTCCCATTGCATCCAGGACCATCCACAGTGGTCCTGATGCATAATTGGTCACTGGACCCATATGGCTCAGGAGGAGAGAGTGAGCCTGATGACCTCCCTCACTTAAATCCAATTCATTTACAAGCCATGGCATCACCTTCCTGATGTCATGCTTCTGAGAAAATAGGACAAACAACAACAGTGGATCTGTGAATCGCTCCAACTATTCTTAAAGGCAACACCCCAAAAGTCACTATAGTATGTAGAACCCCTCTGAGGTACATAACCTAAAGAGATTAAACACTTGGAAAGAGATCTACATATATATAAAATTTTTCATAGAAGTATGTTTTGTTGTAACAAAGAACTAGAAACAAAGTGAGTACCCAACAACTGGGAGATGGTATGTGAATGCAATGTATTGTTACTGACCTTTCAGAAATGACCTGGGAAGACTTAAATGAACTGATACAGAAAAAAATGAGTAGAACCAAGAGAACTATTTAAACAATGCTCAAAACATTGTAAAGGAATACAACTTTGCAAGATGTAAGAATTCAGAGCAACTGGGTGGTACAGTGGATAGAGCATCAGTCCTGAATTCAGGAGGACCTGAGTTCAAATCCAACTTCAGACACTTAATAATTACCTAGCTGGCAAGTCACTTAACCCCATTGCCTTGAAAAAACAAAACAAAAAAAGATGTAAGAATTCAGTTCAAAGTAATTTCTCAATGCATTCTCAGAAGAGGGGCAGCTAGGTGGTAGAGAGAATAAGATGAGGTTAATTAACTTTAGAGATCATTCAATTAAATATAAAAAAACTCAGAAAAGGACAAAGAAACTTAAAAGTAAACAACAAGCAATAAACAAGACAATGTTGACCCTACTACATTAAATTTAATGTCTTTTAAAAATCAAGTCCTATGTGAACTCATCCAACCTTTCTGGAGAGAAATTTGGAAATACTCCCAAAGGACAACAAAAATGTGCATACCCTCTGATCCAGCAATACCACTACTGGGTCTATACCCTGAAGAGATGATGAAAAAGGTTAAAAACATCACTTGTACAAAAATATTCATAGCAGCCCTGTTTGTGGTGGCAAAGAATTGGAAATCCAGTAAATGTCCTTCAATTGGGGAATGGCTTAGCAAACTGTGGAATATGCCTGTCATGGAACACTATTGTTCTATTAGAAACCAAGGAGGGACTGGAATTCAGGGAAGCCTGGAGGGATTTGCATGAATTGATGCTGAGTGAGATGAGAAGAACCAGAAAAATACTGTACACCCTAACAGCAACTTGGGGGTGATGATCAACTATTTCATCAGTGCAACAATCAGGGACAATTTTGGGCTGTCTGCAATGGAGAATACCATCTGTACCCAGAGAAAGAACTGTGGAGTTTGAACAAAGTTCAAAGACTATTCCCTTTAATTTAGGGGAAAAAACTGATAATGTCTGATCTTGTTATCTCTTATACTTTATGTTTCTTCTTTAAGGATGATTTCTCTCTCATCACACTCAATTTGGATCAATGTACAACATGGAAACAATGTAAAGACTGACAAATTGCTTTCTGGGGGGAGGGAAGTAAGATTGGGGGAAAAATTGTAAAACTCAAAATAAATAAAATCTTTAATAAAAAAATCAAGTCCTATTTAATAGTTAATTTTACATGCAATCCTCATTTTCTAGCTTTCTTGGTACATTACTCATGAATTTCTAGTTCATAATAGAAGTAAATAAAATGGAAAATGTAAGAGGAAAATAATAAACAACCTCTTAGAAAGACTGAAAGACTTTACTCTCCTTTAGGATAAATAGACAGGCTTTACATTTGGTATATGGAATTTGGGGTGTCTCTTTTCACCACCCATAGGCCTTTTTATTTCTATTGTTTTACAGTTTCTTTAGATCAGGAGAAATTTATAATTTTGATTTAAGCCCTTTACCCTCCAATTACTTAATGCCTCCACTTAAGATAAAGACCCAGACAGAGATGACCTCTTTCTATTTTTTCTTAAATAGGGAAAAAATGGGCCTCTTTTCCACAGTTCAATCTAGGAAGGTTAACAGATCCTCAAATAGCTATAACAGCTGGGCCTGCTCTCCAGCCACTCCCTACTCAAAGATTCCTCCCTAGAGGCTTAGCTTTAATAATTGCTATCAAAATCCACCCTCATCTATTTTGCTATGCATTAAAAACACCAAGCCTGATTTCTTCCAAAGATGTCCCATCAGAGGCATGCCAAACACATGACATTAGGCTGTGAGTACAGGAAACTATTTTAAAGACATCCATTTACTGAATAGCCAATCATAGATGAACTAAACTTACCTAAACTTAATTAAAAAAAAACAACTTCTAAAATACTTCTAAAACACAAATAAGAAATGAGTCTAAATGATATTTTTTTAAGAGGCAGTAGCATATGCCTACACATTCCAGACACATCTTGTATCCACACCCATGTTTTCCATCTTGCTCTCATGAAAAAAATAGCATATCTACAGGAATTCTTAATTTTCTTTTGTGTTACAACCCCTTTGGAAGTTTTCTGAAACTTCTATGAATAATGTTTTTAAATTTATGAAATAAAATACATACAATGACAAAGAAAACCAATTATATTGAATCAAAGTGATTTCCCAAAGACTTCAGAAGGTTGCTAATGAAGCAAGCCTCCTACCTCCTGGTGGAGAAGTGATGGAAGATAGATGTAGAATGAAACATATCTTTTCAGACAACCATTATAATACAAATATATTACATGTGATTATCCTGCTGTAACAAAAGCAAGTTTTTATTTGGGGTAGATATACTTATAAAATATATTTTTTAAAAGTTCATAGACTCTAGGTTAAAAACCACTGTCCTATTGCTTACCTTCTCAGGAAGGGGGCAGGAAGGGAGAGGGAAGCATAAAATGTTGAATTTAAAACTTTAAAAAAATGTTTAGGGGCAGCTAGGTGAAGAAGTGGATAGAGCACCAGCCCTGGAGTCAGGAGTTCAAATCCCTGAGTTCAAATCCAACCTGAAGACACTTAATTTACCTAGCCGTGTGGCCTTGGGCAAGCCATTTAACCCCATAGCCTTGCAAAAAAAAAAAAAACAAACAAAACCTAATTTTAAAAATGTTTTAAAATTGTTTTTAATATGTAATTAGAGAAAAAATAAAATGTTATACATAAAAAATTTAGATCAGGAGGAAGGAAGGAAAAAAAAAAGAAACTCTATCCTTGTCAATTCAACCCCCTAAAAAAGAATATAGTTTCTAGGAAGAAACTTTCAGGCTGCTTGCATAATCCTACTCCCTAACTTTTATCAGTACCTATTTTTTTGAGAATGAAATTTTTTTGCTATCTTTAGAATTGAAAGCTGTGGCATACCAATAGGTTTTGGAGGCAGGAACTCTAGAGGCACTTTTGAAGGAGTCAGTCTAGAAATCTAGAATGCTGTTCCATGAAATTCCTTCCTATTACAACAATCAATTCTTAAAATTAGGTTCCTGTCTACAGTCTGGTAACCCATGGATTCAAATCCTCTTAATTCAACTTTTAACATTGACTATCATCTCTCCACCTTCCTTTCCTTTCCCAGTGCAACTGCTGAAGCCTTAATTTTAACCTTCCAATATCCCAGACAATGGCAATTATCTTTTTTTTTTAGGGTTTTTTTTTTTTTTTGCAAGGCAAATGGGGTTAAGAGGCTTGCCCAAGACCACAGGGCTAGGTAATTATTAAGTGTCTGAGACCAGATTTGAACCCAAGTACTCCTGACTCCAGGGCCGGTGCTTTATCCACTGGGCCACCTAGCCGCCCTGGCAATTATCTTCTAATCTTCTCCTAATCACTAGTCTATCACAAGTTGTCTGAAAAATCTTCTTTATTCATACTTCTAATGATGTCTTAAAGATTTCTTACCATGTCTTACCTCTGATGGAGACCTTTCAGCCTACTTTCAAGGCACTCATAAATAGGAATCACTACCCTCCAAGTCTTATCTCACATAACTCTCTTCTACATACACTCCTTGTTCCAGTCAAATTGAAGAACTATCCTCCTTTGCTCAGTACCATTCCTAGACCTTTAATTTCCTGCACCCTCCTTTTCCTCCATACCCATTCTTCAAGATCTTGGACAAATATCAACTCCTCTATGAAACCTTCACTAGCTCCAAAGCAAAAGCATCATTTTATCTTCCTAGAAATTCACACAGTGCTTTGTAGCTGTTCTAGGCTATTAATTATAAATACTGCCACTGACAAGTGCTTTGTAAACTTTGAGTCTCAAAGCAACCTTATTAGGTAAGAACTATTATGGAATTTCCATTTCACAGATGAAGAACCCAAGCCCTGAACATTAAAGTGACTTTCTCATGGTCACACAGTTACTTGTTTGAAGTGGGAGGTCTTCCTGACTCAAAATCCAGAGCACTCAACACTATATTTTTAGCCATATTCTACTTTCTAATACAGCAATTTGTGAACACAATTTCTCTCCTAGACTGAAAAACTTTGGGGAAAGAGACTATGTCTACATATTTTTCTATCTCTGTTAGCTTTGAGTACAGTGTTTTTGTATATATATATTCTTCAAGAAACTTTGAAATCCTCAGTTCTATACACAATAGATTTAATTTCTTATGGTAAGCAACAAACTGCATTTCTAAAAGCTAACAGGACAATCACTTCCTGAAATTCCTGTTTGTTCTCATTTGATGAGTAAGAATTCATGCAAATAAGGTATTCATACCAACTAAGGATTAGGAATATGATCTGCAAAATATATACCAATAATCATAATAGCCAATATTTGCATAATGTAATTAGTGTTTTACCTGCTTAGTCTTATTTGATCCTAAGTTACAACTGGACCTGGAGTTTAGGAAGATCAAAGGTCAAATCTCAGTCTCACAGATTGGCTAGCTATGTGATGCTGGGCAAGTCCTTTAACCTTTTTCTGCTTCAGTTTTTTCACCTGCAAAATGGGGGTCATGATGGTACCCATTTTATAGGGTTCTTTTGAGGATCAAATGAAATAATATTTATCAAGTGTTTTCTCTGAAAATCTTAAAAGCACTATATAAATAGTAGCTAAAGGTCACAAAAGTTACATAGTAAAAGTAACAGTTGAGATCATAATTTGACAGCTACATACTCTCCCCTTTAGTCCTATTTAACAGTTTCTTTCCCTGCATGGTTTAAAGAGAAAAATGGTGGAGTGTCTATTGTCTGATCTGTAAAATGAAAATTTTGGAAGAGAGAACCTATTAGTGAGGAAGTAGAAATATTGGACAGAGAACATAATTAATTATATAACATAATCTGATGAGGTCAATGAACTTTAATAAAGTACCTTACCCCTACAGTCAAGGACCTGATAAATCCCAGTCCCCAGGCAAAGACAAGCTCCAATCAACAAAACAATAGATACCCGTCCTAGCTCCTTATCTACATATCCTTAATCACCTCATCTTCCTGCCCCTTTAAAAGCTTACCCTCTCCTGAACCTAGAGGGGGTCTACCTTTGGGAAGCCTATTCTTTGGCAGTGTGAAGCCCCCCAAAACTCTCATGCACCCTTATATCTTTCCTTATTCTTATCTCCTTAGGGGATAAGGCACTTCCAAATGACTTTGTTAACCACAGTCATATTTAAATAAATCTTTTTGTGCCTAAATACTTCTGAGTCAGAGCCTGTGACTTTGAACCTGAAATAGACCATAACCTAAAACATTTTAAAACTTCATCATTAGATTCCTTCCAATTATAATTCCCACAAGCCTAAAACATCATATCTCATTTAAAATATTTTCTCAGTCAAGCATGGTAGTTCAAGCTTCCTGATACCTGGAAGGATGAAGCTGATGAATTGTTTGGATTCAGGGGTTCTAGTAGAACTAAAGTTTTCCTGTCAACAATATTCATTATTTTTTTCCCTCTAAAAGAGAAATTAAATCATTTGACCAGGGAGAAAGAAATGATTATTAATAACCAATATCTTGGGGGTTGCTAGGTGGCGCAATGAATAGAACACTGGCCCTGGAGTCAGGAGGACCTGAATTCAAATCTGACCTCAGACACTTAATAATTGCCTAGCTGTGTGACCTTGGGCAAGTCACTTAACCCCATTGCCTTTATTTAAAAGAATAACCAATATCTTGGCAATTCAGAGCTGTCTTTTCCAAAGTCTTAATTTTAAGTTCAATCTCTTGAAGGAGATTACGAAAAAAGAAACTCCTCAATCTTGGTCAGATCTCAGTCTTAAAGGGAATCTAATCTAAGGTGGGGAAGTTCATTGTATTCTACTCATATTTCTTAGAGATAGATCCTTTTGTGTACATAGTCCAAGGATTTGGCTTCTCTGAATATGAAGATAAATTCCCTGACCAAGGGTGACTGATGTCACCCTTAGGTCTTCATTGAATACCTACTATATAAACTGTGACTCCTTCCACCATGATTGTTTGTCCAAGAGAGTAGGACAAATAATTATTCTGTTATTAATTACCTCTGACCTTATTAATAAAATTATTAAATTATGTTTCTTTAATCTTTATCACAAGGGAAATATATAGTCAATAAACATAGGGGATAGGATTTGAATTCGATTCTTCCTAACTTCAGGTCCAGAGCTCCAACCACCATGTCAATCTGATTTTCATAAATTTTGGAAGCCCTAATCAAACTGGAAAGGTTTAAGGACCCAGTTGTGGAATGTGAGCCTGCCTTCTATAGACCTGTCTAGTTAAGTTCAGAGAGGCTCATCACTACAGTGCTGGGCTCCAAGTGATGAAGTATTTTGGCTACAGAAACATACTGATGGTCCTACACCATTAAAATCACAAATCTTTGATGTTCTGACTCTTTAAGTTATGATGGAAGGGGTAGTATGTTATAGTGTAAAGAACACTGACACAGGAATAACTAGAAGTGAGTTCAGTCCTTCACCATCTATTAGACCTCTTGTTGCCAGAAAAATGTATCTAGTTAAAGGTTTCAAGGGTTTGAGAGAATATGAAAGAATTCACTTAAAAGATTAACAACTTTAGCTGGAGACATTTTCCAGCTATTCCAACTATTATCTTTACAAGCATTAGTTTTTTCATCTGTAAAATAGAGATGATACCACATGCCCTGCCTACCTAACAGAAGGTCATGTAAAAGAGTTTGTTAATTTGCAAATTGCTATGCAAACATTTGTTCAATACTTTTAGTTGTATCTAATTCTTTAGATCCTGTTTGGGATTTTCTTGGCAAAGATACTAGAGTAGTTTAGCATTTCTTTCTCCAGATCATTTTACAAGTGAGGAAACTGAGGCAAATAGGTATAAGTGACTTGTCTAAGGTCATACAGCTCAGATTTGAACTCTACAAAACTCATCTTCCAGACTCAAGGCCTAGAACTCTATCCACTGTGCCTCTTATGTGCAAATGTAGAATACCATCAGAAATTTCCCTTAAATTAGCTCACATTTCCAGGGAACTCATATGTCATTAGGTCAACCCCACTCATTTTACAAATAGAGAACTCTTTATTTAAAAGATTTCCTGAAGAATACTTTGCAATGCAGACACCTTAATTCAACTGTTTCATGAAAGAATATTATTTTGTTTTATATCTGTCTTTCTTCAAAGCAGGTCACACCTGTAGATTCCTTTACCTTTCTTCCTTGTACTATCTACAGGATATAGGGGTCTACAAAAGTCAAACTAACTGGGGAAGACTTTTGAACTAGCAGAAATCCTATAACCTTCCTCTACACTGGTAACTGTGAGGATGTTTTCTCCTTTCTCCCAAACAACATGAGTTTCCAGGTCAAAATGTCACCATCAAAACCATGTATCATAGAATAACCAAAATTACAACCAAATGCTCCATGACTATGGCCATCTCTAAGGTTCTGTGACTATCTGATTACTTTCCTAGATCCTTATGACAATTCCTGGATCTGTTTCTGTGATATCTCAGATTCTACTCTGATGGCAGATATTCTATAACCATCATAAATCACAGCTTTATATAGACTAGAACTACCAGTTTGGGCATTTATATGTAATCATGGAATGTCAGAGCAGGAAGAGCCTTTAGTGATTATTTATTCCTAATACCTCAATTCACAGATAAGGCCCAGAAAGACCTGGTAATAGCAAAGCTAGGAGAAAAAAACTAGATTTAAAAAAAATTTTTACTCCTATACAAGTCTTTCCATTTCATTATTGTCTCACCTTTTAAAAAATGGATATTTGCCACCAAGAGCTAGAAGAAGAGAGGAAGTTTAAGAAAGCACATACTTATAACACCCCCAATAGTATCAGGAAGGAAATGGCCAACACTCATCCAAGTCAGAAGAAACATTCCCTAAATCCTACATGAAGCATGAACTCTCAGAATAATATTTTCTAGTCCAACAATTGCATTATAGCACAATTCATCAGAACCGTTATGGAACTAGGCTTTCTATATTGAAATCTCTGTGAATTCATTTTAGTGATATAAGCAGAGAGCATGATGATATGGCTTGGACTAAATCAATTGGAAGAGATTTTTTTCCCTTTCTTTTTTTGATCAGTCACCAACCTCATTGTAACAATACATGGACTTGAGATGACTCTGGAAGTTCCAGGGAAGGTCAACTTGTACACATATTCTTTAGGGTCTTTATTTGCAAATGCCAGAAATAGACTAGCTGAGATCATATGACAAAATTCTGAAGCCTCTTCTCCTTCCTATATACTTGCCTGGAGGAACGCTATGTATGTACCCCTGAATTGCACACAATTCATCCTTCAGGGACATTATCATCAAGGCTAAATTCAGTCAGTCAATAAACATTAAGTGTCTACTATGTGGCAAGACTTTGCAAAATATTGTCTTAACAAAAAAACAAAGTCAAAAGGCAGTTCTGTGTCTCAAAGAGCTCATAATCTAATGGGGAGACATCAAGTAAACAAGTAAACAAACAGATACAAACAATTACAGGAAAAATAGAAAATAAATGAGAGGGAAGGTGCTAGAATTAATAGGGATTGAGAAAGGATTCCTGTAGAAGATAGAATTTTACCTGAGATCTGAAGGAAGCCTAGGAAAACAGTAGGTGGACACAAAGAGGATATGGGGGGGAATGACAGGGAATGCCAGAGAGAATGCTTGGGGGACAAAAAAAAAGAATACGTGAATACAAAGCTTTGTGGAACTCCAAGGAAGTCAGTGTCACTGGACTGAAAATACAGATAAATATATAAACATATACATATACGTATACATATACATATACGTATACATGTATATATTCATATAAAGAGTAAGATATAAGAAGGCAGCTAAGTGCCTCAATGGGCTTGAAGTCCGGAAGACTCATATTCCTGAGTTCAAATCTGACCTCAGATACTAGTTGTGAGATGCTGGGCAAGTAACTTAATCCAGTTAACTTAAGTTCTTCATCCATAAAATGAGCTAGAGGAAGAAATGACAAACCACTCCAGTATCTTATGGATAGATAAAGACAGATAAATAAATATATGTATTTATCTTTGATAGACTGATAGATAAATACATGGAAAGATATGTGTGGGGAAAGAGGTTAGGTTACTAAGGGCTCTGAACATCAAAGAGAAGTGTAAGAATGATGAGGTCAGTTTTGGATATATGATATGAGTTTAAGATGTCTGGACATTCAGTTTGAGAAGACTGAAAGGCAGTGAATGGGACATTCCAGACTGGAGTTGAAGGTTCATAGGTAGATTTGAGAAATCATTAATATGGGGATGGTAATTAAATCTATGAGAGCTGATAAGATCACAAAATGAAGGAGTATAGAGGGGAAAGAGAAGACGTCCCCAAGAGATCTCTACAGTTAGACAGGGTGACCTGGATGAGAATACAACAAGGAAGGCTGAGAAGGAGCTTTTGCATAATTAATAGTAGAGAGGCATGTCTCAAGAACCTAGACAGAAGAGAGAATCAAGGAGAAGAAGGTGATCAATAATCAAAGACTGCAAAAAGGTCAAGAAGGATGAGGACTGAGCATTCCCAGCTGACAAGTTTGAGAACACTGGAAACTGGAGAGAGCACTTCCAGTGGCATGACGAAGTTGTAAACCAGACTGTGAGGGGTTTAGAAGAGAGTGAGAAGTAACAAAGTGTAGACTCCCATTGGAGAAAGTCTTTTTTTTTTTGCAAGGCAAATGGGGTTAAGTGGCTTGCCCAAGGCCACACAGCTAGGTCATTATTAAGTGTCTGAGACCGGATTTGAACCCAGGTACTCCTGACTCCAGGGCCGGTGCATTATCCACTGCACCACCTAGCCGCCCCGAGAAAGTCTTTTAAATGAATTTAGCCAAAGAGATCAGAAGAGACATAGGACAATAAAAAGTATGGAAGGATCAAGTGATGATTTTTCCATAACGGGAGAGACATGGACATGTTTGTAGGCAGAAGGAAATGAGATAGTAGACAGAAAGATATTGGAGGTAAATATAGAGTGGAGATGACCTGGGGTGGGGGGCACTAGGAAGGGGTAGGGAGGATCAGAGCAATCTGCTGAAGAAAACAGGATGACATGGGATTGCTTGAAGTAGAAGGGTAAGGGTTGATAAGGTATAAGATCATTTCATGAGAGACCAGTGAGAGAACATATTATGGCAGAAGGTATATAGATGAAATGAGATGAGGAAGAAGAGAGAATCAACTTATGGGAAATAGTCCCTATTTCTTCTGTAAAATATGAGTCAAGGTTCTTAGGAGGGTGGGAAGAAGGGGATCTCTGAGAGACCTGAGGGGATATTTAAAAAAAAAGTTTGAAAGAGGCACTGTGGAGAATAGGATAGTAACTTGATAAGGGAGGTATAGAAGCAGAGAGAGCACCGTTGAGGTTGTGATTCAGAAAGGATGTATGATTCTCCAGCTTTGTTTAGCAGCTTACGTGTGGCAACAAATGAGGCAGATGGTGGGAGTCATAAGGAGGCTAAGGTTTAGGGTATATGGTATGTTTCAAGGGAAGAAATGTAGAGCTGAACTGATTCACCAAGGAGTCAAGGCAGGTAAAGAAGAGTAGATGTTTAGTATAAGGGAAAGAACTGAGAAATTCAAGAGACTGGAAATCCCAGTGTAGATAAACAGATTTTTGGTAAGGGAAGGCAGAGAGGGAAAGGTGGAAAGCCAATAAATTATGGTCAGATAAATGTCCAAATATGGTCATTTGGTAGACAACTCTAGCAATGAGAAATTTCTTTTCATATACTAAAGAATATTAACAACAGCAAGATTAATAATAAGCATTTACATAGTATTTTATATTCATGATCTATTTGATCCAACCCAATTTTGTGGGATAAGTGTTCTAGGTATTATTATCCTCGTTTTACAGATGAGGAAACAATCTAGGAAGGTTAAGTTATTTGGTCAGGGTTATATAATTGCTTTGTAAGGCAGGATCCCAAACTGTGTCTTTGTCCCACATCACACTAATTCTTCCTGTGTAAACAAGACCAAAAGCAAATCACTTGACCTTTCTAGGTCTTGGTTTTCTCATTTGTAAAATGGAATAGTTTTTGTGGACCTGCTCCAACATGTTATAAATCTCTCATTCTATGCCATTCTTAATGAATTTGATGCAAAGAATTTTAAATTATAATACAGATAAGTAACTACTTTACTCACTTCTTTAATAATTTGAAGTCTTAATGTCATGGAGCAAATAAAAATTTATTTTATACTTGTTTATTTAATAACTTGAAACCGGGGGCCTCTAGGTGGCATAGTGGATAAAGCACCAGCCTTGGAGTCAGGAGTACCTGGGTTCAAATCCGGTCTCACACACTTAATAATTACCTAGCTGTGTGGCCTTGGGCAAGCCACTTAACCCCATTTGCCTTGCAAAAATCTAAAAAAAAAATAACTTGAAACCTCTAAATGATGAAAATGGCAACAAAAATAGAACATATTTTTTTAAAAAGGACATGACAAGGAATGTAACAAAGAAAAGGGAAAGAGGAGGGATAGATAAGGATGAGAGAAATCAAAAAGGATTTTACTGTTTCCAGCTGCAAAGGAGAACAATGAACTTGATTCCAAATTTTAAACAACATGGTTCAAGAACCAAATTACCTTCTGGTTCATTGGTTAATTATCAAAAAACCTTAGAACTAGAAGGGAACATAGTTAGAAATAATTTAGTCCATGGAATTTTAACTTTTTTGTTTTCCTACCTTATATTGCCCTTGGTAGTCATAAAATTGACCTTGGACACTGTCTTAGAATGATATTTTTAAAAGTATAGATTAAAATACAAAGTTTTACAAAGAAAATCACTATATTAAAATAGTAATTGAAATTAAAAATAAAAACAAGCTAATATAGTTCAGTTAAGAACCTCTGACTTAGTCTAATACTCTCTTTGACATAATAGAAAAAATAAGGCCTAGTCTACCAAATCTTTGTTTAGTGATTCTATGTTGTCAGAATAATATTTATTTCATATAGTGTGAAAATATATTAAATCTCCTTTTAAGTTCAATTGAAAATATGAAGAAATTAATATTTTTTTGGTCTAAAGTGATTTCTAGATTTATCTAAAAGAAGGAAACTATATCAAAACTTTGAAACTTTTCAAGGATGGGCGGCTAGGTGGCGCAGTGGATAAAGCCCTGGTCTTGGAGTCAGGAGTACCTGGGTTCAAATCCGGTCTCAAACACTTAATAATTACCTAGCTGTGTGGCCTTGGGCAAGCCACTTAACCCTATTTGCCTTGCAAAAACCTTAAAAAAACAAACAAAAAAAAACTTTTCAAGGAGTAATTTCTCCAGCAAAGTCCCTTTCCATCTTTCTCTTAGACTAATACATTTCTTTCAGCAAAGTATGCAAAAGGCAAAATAAATAAACAAATAAATAAATGCAAGCTAAGGCCCCAGAAAGTAGATTAATGGTAGATTAGTTGGAAAGGAGAGCCTTGGAGTGGAATGGTCATAGGGAGACTGAGTAGTTTTTTAAAAAAATGATTTTTCAAGATAAGTGATTAGTATTCTAGGCTAATGAAGTAATGAAGCAAATTATTAATTTTTTATCTAATCCTATATTGTACTTAATCACAATGTAAATTTTTTTCTGGAAGTAATAAAGGAAATAAGCATTTATTATGTGCCAGCAATATTTCATTTGGTTCTTGCAAAAACCCTGGGAGATGAGTGCTTTTATCACACCCATTTTACAGATGAAGAAACTGAGACAAACAGGTTAAAGCAGTTTCAAGATCAGAGTTTCAGGGCAAACCCCCCCAAGCCAAGAGGCCCTAGAAGAGTATGAAATATGAACACAGCACAACTATGCAATTATGCCCTTTAAGGGCATAAACTAAGAGAGTCTAAGGGAAATAGCGCCTTGTTATTTAAAAAAAAAATTTTTTTTTAGGTTTTTGCAAGGCAGATGCCGTTAAACCACAATAAGTGGCTTGCCCAAGGCCACACAGTTAGGTAATTATTAAGTGTCTGAGGCCGGATTTGAACTCATGTATTCCTGACTCCAGGGCTGGTGCTCTATCCACCCACCTAGCTGCCCCTAGTTTCTTGTTATTCAAGTTACAGTACTAATATACTGAATACATATTCTCCCTCAAGTTACTGCAATAAAAACTGAAATTTATTATCATTTTGAGGTAGCTTTGAAGTCCCAAAGACCTAAGTTCAAATCCAGTCTCAAACACTTAATAGCTTTATGATTCTAGGCAAGTCACTTAACCCTAGATAGTAGCCTACTCCAGTATATTTGTCAAAAATACTCCACCGTCAGCAGTAGCATGATAGGGTCCATGAGGTCATGAAGTCAGACAAGACTAAACAAAAACATTCTGGCAATTTAGGGCTTAAAAAAACTGTAATTTGTACATACCCTCATTTGATTTTCACAATAATATGATGAAGTAGACAGCTCAGGGATTATTCCCTTTAAAAAATTGAGGAAACTTACACTTAAGAGTTAAATTGCTATGATTACAAAGGTAGTGGATAGCAAAGGCTGGATTTGACCCTATATAATAGATTAACTCCAAGTTCAATAGTTTCCACAAAAAAATTACATTTTAATGAGCAAAAATATAATTTCTTTCCCTCCTTTATAACAAATATGCATTCAAGCAAAAAAGTTCCCTCATTTTCTACAACCAAAAAATAAGTCTCATTTTGTACACTGAGTTAATCACTTTCTCTCAGGAGGTCAGTAGAACGGGTACTCTTTTTCTACTACTTCTAACTACTCTCACTTTCAGACCTCTTGGGATATTCCATTGGAAAGTGGTCATGCCCCTTGATGTCACTGCCTTATTTGTGCCTGACCTTTGAGTTCAGTCACCCCACTGGTTCTGAATCCATCTAAATACATTATCATTCAGTCCATGTCTCTCCATCTTCCCCACAAAAATAGCCTAACCCCTTCTTCTATATATTGACCCCCCCCCCAAAAAAGAGCCCTATTTTGATTTTGGTAACATTTTAAAATATATTTTGTATTATCTTATCACAACAAGTGTGAAAAATCAGTACCCTTTTTTGTGATTTTATCCAGTCAACAGTCACTACATTTTCTTATTTATTATTCAGGGTCATTTAGTGAAATAACTGCTGTACATATGAATTTATGGACCTTGTATAATAACTCTGTTACTCTTGGTTGGAAAACACTGAGCCCTATTGTGATAGGCAGTCCAAGTTCTCAGGAAACAGACATTTTCCTACCCTTCAGCCAAGATTGGGTGTCTAATGGATTTCATAAAATCAGTCTAAAATGTGGGAAACTTCAGAAAGAGTGAAGTCATTTGAGATTTCTACCACTTGAGGAATTATAAGATTTGGAGCTAAAAGGAACCTTAGAGTCCTCTATTACATTTACCTACCCCAGTTTATAGATGAGAAAATTGAGGTCCAGAGAAGCTGTGATTTATTTTTATCGTGTGACTATAACAGAGCCAGAACTTGAATGTAGATCCTTTGATAACACATCCAGCACTCTCTGTTATATCACATTGTTTCTCAAAACAAATAAAGGTAAAGAGAGAAAGACAAGGTCAAGGATGGCACTAAAATGGATTTAGGATAGTGGGAAGAGGAGGAAAAGAATAAAAATGGAATAGAGAGATTGAAGGAACAAAAAGAAACAGAAATGGTAGGCAATGATATAGATGGAGATGGGAGCAAAAATTAGAAAGTTACAGGAATAAGGACAGAAATGAGAGATGGAAAAGAGTTACCAGATCTCATCCTAGTGGAGTGACTGACCAAATATCATCCACTCACAAACCACTCTATTCCACACAATCACCTTCTCCTAGCCCTCCTGTAAGAAGAGTGGGTGCTTTAAAGGCCATCTCTTTGGGGACTAAGAGGTTTGGTTAGGGTTCCGGTATTGCAGAAGGTATTCCCTCAGGGGCGGCTAAGTGGAGCAGTGGGGGTGGGGGTGGCTAGGTGGTACAGTGGATAGAGCACCAGCCCTGGAGTCAGGAGTACCTAAGTTCAAATCCAGCCTCAGACACTAAATAATTACCTAGCTGTGTGGCCTTGGGCAAGTCACTTAACCCCACTGCCTTACAAAAAACAAACAAACAAAAAAGAAGGTATTCCCTCTCAAATTGGAACTGGACTATCAATAATAATTCTAGAAAGTGGCAAAACTAAAACTAGAACTCAGGTCTTTTGACCCCAATTCTCTTCCTTACACTAAGGTTCTGTTTGATTCAACAGTGTTATAAAGATATGTCACAACTTTACCACAAAGTCAGGTTATATGTACTTGTTTTATTTTCACTTTCCACTAGGGGGCGAGGAGAAGCTAAAGGTAAATACAATACTTTTCAGGTACTTTTTGATATAAGTGAAATTTTTCTCTTATGCCCTCTAATTCAACCCCCTTTTTGTACGATGAGGAATTTGCCAACACTGAAAAGAAATCTTATTTCTTCATTTCTGGGTAATTAATAATCACCTATTATTTAGACTAGGAAATAATCAATAAATTGATGGTCAGACTGGGAATCTTATTTTCTGCAATTTTTAGGACTCAAGTGATACTCTGAAACAGATTCATAATATTCTGAGGCACAAGATCTGAGAAGCCCTCTCCATCTTTAAAAAATAACAATGTACTCAACAGTTTCCTGGGGCTAAGTAGCTAATTATTTCCTGGAGGTCATTGTTATTCTGGTCCCCTTTTTCCTCCCCATAGGTCCCAACAGGATATCTGCAAACTTCTGGGCAAGAAGAATGAATCCTTTGTGAATAAAGACAACACCAGGAAACCTCAGCTTATACTTCACAAGTAGGAGAAATGTGAAGTATGGCATGGTTAACCTGAAGAGTCTTGCCTCCTCAGTGCTTCAATTAAGCCTAAAACAGTTTTAAAGGTTTTGGCTGCTCCATCCCACTTCAGATTCAATAGTCATCTGTAACCTGACTAATGTTTTTATATATCTAAATGTTTTACATATCTTCTTTACTGCTACTGTCTAATCATACTTTTCCCATCTATTTTTGTGTGATTGATTCTCAAATCTAAACCTTTTATGGTTTTATCCCATGATTCATTGTGTTGACAATTTTCCTTAAATTTTTTTTTTTTTAGTTTTTGCCAGGCAAACCACTTAACCCCATTGCTTGGCAATATATTTTAGTTTTTGCAAGGCAATGGGGTTAAGTGCCTGCCCAAGGCCACACAGCTAGGTAATCATTAAGTGTCTGAGGCCGGATTTGAATTCTGGTACTTCTGACTCCAGGGCTGGTGCTCTATCCACTGAGCCACTTAGCCACCCCAATTTCCCTTAAATTTAATACCATCCACCAAGGGGATTAATACTCTGTCTATGCCATCTTCCAAGGGACAGATATAAACACTGAAGAGCAAAGTTAGAATCCTGTGACACTTCACAATAAGCTCTTTCTAAGTTGTCATTCTACCATCAATCCCAGTTCTAGGGACCCAGTTGCTTTAAAAGTTCTGAATTCACCTCAGTAAACTATCAAAAGAGCCTTCCTGGTCAGAAAAATGTGAAACTTTTGAAATAGCGACAGATTGCATATCCACATTTCCCAGTTCTGCTAGTCTGGAAACTGTAAAAAAAAGTGTAAAAATGGTCATTCTGTGAGGAAAGATTTGTGTGACAGGTAGGATTGCTTCAAGGAGGGTTGGATAAATCTAGCTTGTAAAACTTTTATTATCCCATCCTTGTTGGAATCTTTTCTTTCTTTCCTTCCCTCTTTCCTTCCTTTCTTTTCTCCCTCCTAGCTTTCCTTCCTTTCTTCCCCTCCTTCCCATCTTCCTTCCTTTCCTCCTTCCTTCCTTCCTTCCTTCCTTTCCTTCCTTCCTTCCTTCCTTTCCTCCTTCCTTCCTTCCTTCCTTTCCTCCTTCCTTCCTTCCTTTCCTCCTTCCTTCCTTCCTTCCTTCCTTCCCTCTCTCCCAGCTTTCTTTATTCCTTCCCTCCTTCCATCTCTCCCTTCTTTCTTCCTCCTTTCTTTTTTCCTTCCTGTCATTCCATATCATGTACTGGAGATAGCATGGCCCAGTATAGCTGGAAAGTAGAGTGTGTAAAGGACAGCACTATGTAGTAAACATGGAAAGTAGGTTGAAGCTAGACTACAAAGGACTTCAAATGACATTTTCTTTATACTAGAGATATAGGGGAGCCATGGAAGTTTCTTGAGTAGGTGAATTGCATGATCAAACCTGTTTTTTAAGGAATATCAATTTTTCAGCTGTATGGGGAATGGATTGAAAAGAAAAGATACCAATTACTGGTCAGGAGACCAATTAAGAGGGCATAGAAATAGTTCAGGGAGAAGAGAGAAAGGCAGGTGGGGAGGCAGTTAAAGAGAGGGAAAGGGAGGCAGAGAGACAATTGATAAGGATCTCAAATAAGGTATCAGCTATGAGTAGAGAAAAGAGAATTAATGTGAGAGATATGGAGGGGAAAAATCAAGTGTTCAATAAATGAACAGATGTAAAGGGAAAAGGAGAGCGAAGAATTGAGGATGAATGAAATTTTGAATTGGGGAACTGGATAGATTCCTTAGCACAAGTAGGGAAGTTTTAAAAAAGGAAAGTTTCAGAAGATGAATTTTTTTTTAAAGATGTTGAGTATGAGATGCCTCTGAGACATCCATTTAGAGATATCCAATAGACAGAATAAATGAGTTATGGACTATGGAGGTAGAACACTGGTGGATAATAATCATATCAAGGATATGGATTGAGGGAACTGAAGAATTGGGAAGAAATGATGATGATGATAAAAGGGGAATCAACATGTAAATCAAAGTCTCCAAATAGAAAGCTAAGATCTGTGGTACAAAGTAAGACAATGAACCAGATAATAAACTCCTTGAAAATGAAGGGAGAAAGATCTGGAGAACTACCACAAAGATCCAATAGGATGCATAGCTAAATGTGGGACCAGTTTTTACCTATGTAGTGAATGACCACAAAATAGAAAAGAAATTCAGAGAGAAATTAGCTGTAGTTCATGACATCCCTTGGTAATCATCAAATACTGGAAAGGGAGAAGGAGGCTTCTTAAAAGCAGCTAAGAATTTTGTAATCTGGAGGTTACACAGAGTGAGAAAATACATTCTTTCTTTAAGAGATGAAATAAAATCTTTGATCAACAGGAAGAATGGGAAGTGTGGAGAAACTAAGAACATTTTCCCTCCTTAAGTTTTTTGTTTTTTTTCCAGCAAAGTACCCCAAGTGGTATGCTCACTATATTTAGAATAAGGAGGCCTGGGCTGGATTCTCAGCTCTGATAACTATTATTTTTGTGAACTTGTACAGAAAGTCAGGGTGGTACAAGATGCTAGATTTAGAGTCTGGAAACCTGGGTTCAAATCCCAGATCTGCCATTTGCTATCTGTCACTTTACCTATGCACTCCTCAATTTTCTCATGTCTAAATAAAAGGGAGAGAATTGGACTAGATGACTTCTAAGATGACTGTTTCAAATTTAATTTAAATTTATGATCAAGTTAAACAGCATCTATGTGCAAGGCAGTGTGTTAGGAGCTAGAGAAATAAAGATAAAAATTAATTTATTAATTACTAACAATTCTAGTTTTGTCTTTTTAAGCTTCAATTTCCTCATTTGAGAACTATGGGGGCGGCTAGGTGGCATAGTGGATAAAGCACCGGCCTTAGAGTCAGGAGTACCTGGGTTCAAATCCGGGCTCAGACATTTAATAATTACCTAGCTGTGTGGCCTTGGGCAAGCCACTTAATCCCATTTGCCTTGCAAAAAAAAAAAAAAACACCTAAAAAAAAAAGAGAGAGAACTATACACTATGTGCCACACAGAGATATCCTACAAAGAGCTTTAGAAGTTTGGGTTGTTATTATTCATATGAAGCTTTGCTTCTTTTTGCTCATTACTGTTGACAGGGGAGTCTTTCTTCACTGCATCCTAATGATGGACAATATTCTTTAAGGAGTGAGGTTGGCAGTCCTGGAAGAAACCACAGAGGTCATCTGCTCCAAATTGAACTCAGAGTGCTCAGCCTAGGTAGGGGAGTGGAGAGAGACTTCTGAGGTCTGTCCTCTGTACCTGGAACAGGACTCTGGAGCTCTGACCACTTTCAGATCCTGATCACAGTCTAGGCCCCCTATAGAACAGCCCCCCCCCCCCACCTCAGCCCTGTGGCAGAGGGGTGCGCTTGTGGTCATTCACAGACCAGGAGGGAAGACAGAGCTTCACACACTGAGAATTGAACTCAAAAGAAATTCTCTCCATAACATCCCCAATAAGTGGTCATCTAGTCTTCAGTGACCAATCCAAGAGCATTTATTAAGTGTCTGTAAGATGCCTGGCACCATACTCACTGCTAAGTTACAAAAAACAAGAATGAAATGATCCCTACTAACCATAAGCCTATGTTCTAAAGAAAGAGACCAGAGGATATAAATATGCCTACAGTTTCTAAAAAGTTCATTGGATTTGTTCTGCTTCAGTACAATTAATTATTAACAAGGTGAGGCTTTTATTTTGGGGAGAGAGTTGTTGGAGGAGTGGATGAGTATTGATAATGACGGAAAAAAAGAAAAATGTCAATAAAGTATTAAAAATTAATGAGATAAGGAATTTCTGAAGGGTAGTGTTGTTACTACCATGTAATATACTTTAAAAATATGTACAGTTTTATATACAGTCTTCTTTTTCTATTCTTTGTATTTTAGAAATGTCCAGGGGTGGCTTGGTGGCATAGTGGATAAAGCACCGGCCCTGGAGTCAGGAGTACCTGGGTTCAAATCTGGTCTCAGAAACTTAATAATTACCTAGCTGTGTGGCCTTGGGCAAGCCACTTAACCCCATTTGCCTTACCAACCCCGCCCCCCAAAAGAAGAAATGTCCATGTTTGTCAATGTTTAAATTCATAATGAATATAAACACATGCTGTTGTTTGTCCTCTTTCTTTCTCCTTTTTTGTTTTTGTAAGGCAATGGGCAAAGTCACTTGCCCAAGGTCACACAGCTAGTAAGTTTTAAATGTCTGAGCCCAGGGGGTAGCTAGGTGGCACAGTGGATAGAGCACCAGCCCTGGAGTCAGGAGTACCTGAATTCAAATCTGGCCTCAGACACTTAATAATTACCTAGCTGTGTGGCCTTGGGCAAGCCACTTAACCCCATTGCCTTGCAAAAAAAAAAACAACTAAAAAAATATCTGAGGTCAGATTTGAACTCCTCCCAACTCCATGACTGGTGCACTGTACTACCTAGCTACCCCTTGTCCTACATTCTCAAAAAAGGACCATGACATTAGGGAGGTGATGCCATGACATGTAAGTGAATTGATTTGAGGGAGGGGCTGTTGTGCAAAGTCACCAACCTTACTTTCTCCTCCATGTGGGTCCAGTAGTCAGGTGTGAATCAGGATGATTGAGATGGCTCTAGATGTGAGGCAATCAGGGTTAAATGACTTGCCCAGAGTCACACAGTTAGTGAGTATCAAGTGACTTGGGTCAAATTGAACACAGATCTTCCTGACTTCAGGGCAAGTGCTCTATCCACTGTACCATCCATATATGTCCATAACATATTTATAGGTATGTATATATATATATATTTATAAAACATATATCTATGTATTTGTGTATAAAATAAAGGAATCTCATTCTCTTCTAAGGAAGCAGAGTAGTTAATGCTACTTGAGAAAGATCTTGGTGAAAGATATAGAAAAGATCCTGAGCTTCCTTCATTTAGACCTGTTAAAGACTTTAGCTTAAAAAAGTCCAAAGTTTCTCATTTCATCCAGAGTCATCTCTAGGCATTCTGATCCATATCCAGCCAATGGATCTACATGGCTCTGAAGGAGAGTTTTAGGCTGGTGACTTTGCAAAGTCCTGCCTCACTTAAATCCAATTCACTTGCATGTCATGGCATCACCTTCTTGATATCATGGTCCTATTCAAGAAAGAAGGAAAAACTACAACAAACCTAATCCCTTTTATTATCACAGGATGTAGAGAAGGCAGCTTAATATAGTGGACAAAGCAAAGAATTTAGTCAGAGAACTTGAGTTCGAAACCTGACACATTTATTACACATGTGACCTTGAAATGTCAAATCATTTTTCTGGGTCTCAATTGACTTTTTAAAAATTTTAATCTGGGGGCAGCTAGGTGGCACAGTGGATAGAGCACCAGCCCTGGAGTCAGGAGGACCTGAGTTCAAATCTGATCTCAAACACTTAATAATTACCTAGCTGTGTGACCTTGGGCAAGTCATTTAACCCTCTTGCCTAGCAAAAAAACCCCAAAATTATTTTTTTGTTAATCTGTAAACTAAAAGTATTGAACCAGACTAGTTCTAAGGTCCCTTTCTCATCTAAATGAGCCTAAATGAGCCACCTTGATTTCAGTTGGAGGAGGGACCTCTGGAGAAGACATTCCTGCTTATTTTCAATGTCCTTCATAAAAGTTCTCTAGCAAGAGACTCAGAATTTCTCCCCAACTATACCCCTTCTGTTTTAATCTTGGATTTTGTGCTATTTATTTCTATTATATCTGTGTTTTTTTTCTTTCTAAATTAAAAGTGTCTTGAAATGACTTTATAGTTTTAAAAATCCAAATCGGTATACACACACACACACACACACACACCTCATTATTCATTATTCATTCAAAATCTATAATCTTTCCTAATGCTTATTCAATTCAAACAGCATTTATTTAAGTGTTCACTATGTGTATACACTTATGCTGGTCATTCACCACTTGTGGAACACATCAATAGACAAGATCGAATCCATGATTACAAGGAGCTCACTTTCAAAGGAGGAGGGGGAGAAAGTAAGTGTCCAAAAATAACTGAAATAACCAGGGGAAGTGAGCCAAGGGCAAGATAAAGGTTCTATGAGAAAAAAATCCCTAAGTTAGAGCTTGGAGAAAGTGAAAGACTTCCCCAAAGATGACAGTGAATGGAAGAACAGTGGAGCCAAACCAAGGAGACAGAAGGCAGGGTGAAATTAGAGAGGAGGAAACAAGTATTTATTAAGCACCTACTGTGAACTAAGTGCTATGGGAAGTATCTCACAAATATGATCTTTACTGAAGGAAATGGCAAACCACTCTAGTACCTTTGCCAAGAAAACTCCAAATGTGTTTACAAAGAGTCAGGGATGATTGAAATGACTCTATAGTAGAACGGAGGACAGTTTTAAGAAATATTATTATCATGGTTGAACTATTGAGTCTTGAAGGCAAGTGATTGGGAAGTAGGATGGGAAAGAGGAGAATTAAAGAGAAATCTGAGGGAGAATACAGTGGGGATGGCTTACTGGAATGTTAGTAGTGCCATTGAAAGAAATTGAAAAATTAGGAAAGGATAAGATTTTGAAATAATAAGGTCAGTTTGGCCCCTGTTGATTTTAAGGTTGCCAGTGGAACTTTCCAAGTACAGATATTCTATAAGGAACTGTAAGTTCTTAGGAGCATTTGAGGATTGAGATAGATTTAGAAATAGAATCCATGAGAATTAAAAAAAAAAGAAGATATGAGGTTAGAGGATACAGCACTGGGGAATTTATCACATCTGAAAGGAGGGGAAAGATGTGCAGCCAGAGAAAGATGAAAAGGTATTTTCAACTTTATGAAGCTATGGATCATTCCAGAGTTTTTTTTTTTCCCTTTTAATTTGTATTGCTAGGTGGTCTTATAGATTTTTTCATTCTGTATGGTTTTTGTCATCTTTTTCCATAATTCAGTCAAAAAAATGCACTGGATTTGGGTTGGAGTTTTGGCTGTATTTTACCCTACTTTCAAGTCTGGCCTTAGTTTCCTTACCTGTAAAATGAAGGGATTTGCTGGGTGAACTTTGAAGTTCCCTCAATGTGTTTCCTCTTACTCTTTAACTCTATCTTAGGTAGCAATACAACACCTGAGCCTTCCCATATTTCTTGGTAGTCCGCACATTTTTCATTCTTAATGGCAACAAAGAATTCAGGATGTCCTCCTGCTTATTTTCAATGTCCAGAACTGAACATAATATTCCAGATGCGATCATCCCAGGACATCAGAGAGGACTATTATATCACTTTTTTGAATATTATCTGCCTCTTATAGGAATCTATGATGACAGTAACTTTTTTGACTGTCACAGAATACTATTAAGGCAGCAAGGATAAAAAGCTGACCTTATGAAGATCTTACCTCTAGGCATGTGAGCAAGGTACAATCTCTCACTACCCTAGGCCACTCTCTAAGACTTTGAGTTGTACAGCAAGTACCAATCTGACCTGGTGGGCTTTCCACATTCATGACTTTCTTATATTGAGGAAAGGTTCAGTTCTTTTGTCCAGGTCTCATGACTCTGCTGATGTATTTTGAATTTGCAGTTGACTAAAACCTCAGAACCTTTTCACTTGAATTGCTCTTTCCCTTGTACTTATTTGGGTTTTATCCCCCCACCCCCCATGTACTGTAAAGTTGACTTTCTTTAACCCAAACACAAGATGTTACATTGGTTGGTAGATTTGTCAGAAGTCCCATTCACTTTTTTTTTAGATTTTTCAAGGCAATGGGGCTAAGTGGCTTGCCCAAGGCCACACAGCTAGTGTCTGAGGTCGGATTTGAACCCAGGTACTTCTGACTCCAAGGCTGGTGCTCTATTCACTGTGCCACCTAGCCACCCTCCCATTCACTTTCTTTATATTTTTTTTTAGGTTTTTTCCGAGTTAAATGGGGTTAAGTGGCTTGCCCAAGGCCGCACCACACAGCTAGGTCATTATTAAGTGTCTGAGACTGGATTTGAACCCAGGTACTCCTGACTCCAGGGCTGGTGCTTTATCCACTATGCCACCTAGCCACCCCTCCCATTCACTTTCAACATAACTTTGGGTAAATCATTTTAACTTCCCAATGTACAGTTTACTGATCTGTAAAATGGAGATCAGTCCTACCTCTCAGTCTGCTAGGAAAAAAAGCCTTTGTAAAATGGCTTTCAAATGTGAATTATTATTGGTAACTTGCTCTCATTGTGGTTCTTAGGGAATACCAGGCTGCACCAAAACTGGCAGCATAAGAGTAATCTGCTTCCCCTCAGTCTTTCCAACACTGGATTTTTAATTATTTTTCTTATTGCTAAGTAAACAGGTCTGGGGTGCTACCTCACAATTGCTCATTTCCTTACCATATTTATCCATCCAGAGCCTAGGTATCACCCTTATAGAGTTTTATTATTGATTTCCCATAGGATTAGAAAATCTGGGTTTTTACTGACCATACAATGAAAACAATGATGGTTAAACATTTTTATAGTACTTTACAAATATGATCCCATTTTGTCCTCACAACCCTGGAAGAGAGATGTTGTTAATATGCCCATTTTTTAGAAGACAAAACTGAGGCTTGCCCAGAATCATACAGCTTATGTCTGAGATTCAATTTGAATTCAACTCTTCCTGTCTCCAGATTCAACTATCAAACTTACCACTTTGCTACCTTAAATTACTTCCCTCCATCATTCATGCTCTGGCTCTTAAGTTTTATTTTTCCAAATTGTACATTAAATATCTATATATCTATATATCTATATCTATCTACATATATAACATCAAACCTATCAAATATGTCCCTAATGACTTCTTCTGTTGCTTTAGTTATCAAGTATTTATTTTCTTTTTCAAGGTGGACATAGTTGTTTTTCAGTTGTTTCTGACTCCCCATGACCCCATTTGGTGATTTCTTGGCAAAGATACTCGAGTGGCTTACCATTTCCTTCTCCAACTCATTTTAAAGATGAGGAAACTGAGGCAGAGAGAGGTTAAATGACTTGCCCAGGATCACACAACTAGGAAGTACTTGAGGTCAGATTTGAACTTGGATCTTCCTGGCTCCAAGTCTGATATTCTCTGAGTTGACTCTAGCATTTTCTTCTAATTTATTTCCCACTCCATCTGAGATCTGTGATAGTTCAAGGAATAAAGGGAAGTATATTTACAGTGGACAAATCAGAGAACTGGGCATGAGTTCTGACTCTTGGCAAACCTGAGCCTCATTTTCCTCATCTGTAAAATGGAGGAGGGGACCCTAGTCACCTATTAAGGTCTCCTCTGGCTTTAAAGCTGTGAGCCAATGTTTTAGATTTATTTTTCTCCATATTATATAATTTCACCCAATAGTATTCATTACATGATAATTTATTATCCATTGTTTTATTTAATCTGGTAAATTAGTGATTTATATACATTTTTATTTGTTTCTGAAATCTTCATTCTAATCAATTGTTTTTTTCTATTTTCCAACTGAAACCAAATAAATACTAGACTCTTGATAAAAAAACCTTCAAACTATCTTTTGTATTAGATTATGGAAGGATAGCCCCCCAATATTCAATTCAATAAACATTTTAAATAATAACTGACATTTACATTGTGAAGCACTTTATATACATAATCCAACTGAGGTAGGTACCAAAAATATTATTATCTCTTATTTTTCTGGAAACGAGGCTCAGAGATATTAAATAATTTTCACAGAATCACACATGGTAATTGATGTGGTATATTTTGCACCCAGGACCTCCTTATTCTAAGAATCTGGAGCAGATCTCAAACTTTCTGGTCTCTGGATACCTTTACACTTAAAAATTACTGAGAAATTCTCAACCTATTTTTCTATAACCCAAGAATTTTTGTTTATGTAGGTTTTATATATATATATATATATATTATTTATATGTAGAGAGAAAGACATATCCATCTATCTATACAGCTATACATATATATGAAAAGAGAGAGCTACCTTATTAGAAATCAAAACATTTATCCAACCTTTCTGGAGAGAAATTTGGAACTAAGCCCAAAGGGCAACAAAAATGTGCATACCCTTTGATCCAGCAATACCACTACTAGCTCTATACCCTGAAGAGATTATGAAAAAGGGTAAAAACATCACTTGTATAAAAATATTCATAGCAGCTCTGTTTGTAGTGGCAAAGAATTGGAAATCAAGTGAATGTCCATCAACTGGGGAATGGTTTAATAAACTGTGGTATGTGTATGATATGGAACACTATTGTTCAATTAGAAGCCAGGAAGGATGGGAATTCAGGGAAGCCTGGAAGGATTTACATGAACTGATGCTGAGCAAGATGAGCAGAACTAGAAGAACATTGTACACCCTAACAACAACATGGGAGTGATGACCAACCTTAATGGACTTGCTCATACCAATAGGGCAACAATCAGATACAATTTGGGGATATCTGCGATGGAGAATGCCATCTGTATCCTGAGAAAGAACTGTGGAGTTTGAACAAGACCAAAGACCATTACCTTTAATTAAAAAAAAGTTATCTTATTATGTAATTCTGCTATATCTCATACTTTATGTTTCTTCCTTAAGGATATGATTTCTCTCTCATCACATTAAACTTAAATCAATGCAAACCATGGAAACAATGTAAAGACTAACAAACTGCCTTCTGTGGGGAGTGGGGGGGAGGGAAGCAAGACTGGGGAAAAATTGTAAAATTCAAAGTAAATAAAATCTTTCAAAAAAAGAAATTAAAACATTTTAGGATTATTATGGAAAAATGTTTTACCTCAGGGGTTTTTGAAAGGGTCTTGGGAATCCCAGAACTCCCAATGTTATACTTTGAGAATCACTCTACTGCTACTCTTATTATGAGGGGTAGTTAGGTTTTTTAAGTGGAGACAGAGTGTTAGGCCTGAAGATAGGGAGACTCATCTTTTTGAATTCAAATCTAGTCTCAGACACTTACTAGCTGTGTGATCCTGAACAAGTCACTTAACCCTATTGGCCTTAGTTTGACCTCAGCTGTAAAATGATTTGGAGAAGAAAATGGCAAACCATTCCAGTATCTCTGCCAAGAAAACCCCAAATGGGGTCACAAAGAGTTGGATAAGAGTGAAACAACCAAACAATAAAAACTCTTACTATATACAAAATACTATTCTTAGGATTAAAAAAAAATAAATGAAATTTGGGATTAAAAAGTAAATGAAACTTCCTATAATAATTTATATTCTACTGGAATTACTTTTTTTCCCCTCAGACTAATCTGTGATATCTTATATACTTATTCCCCATCTAAATGTTATCTATCATTTTATCCAATTTTATATTGTCCTTGCTTAGGATTTAATCATCATAGAATTAAATCTATAAATTCAATTGGAGAATACATAGAACTGTCATCTTTTTTAAGTTTTTTCTCCTTAAACAGGAACAAAATATCTCTACTTATTTCAGCTTCTTATTTCTGCCATTAAAGTTTTATAATTATTACAATTATCTTTATATAGATGTGTTACATATTAATATCCAACTATTTAATTCTTCTTGTCACATTACAAATTGAATCACAACCTCTTCTATGATCTATTGAATCTATTATACATGGACTTATTTTCAGCATCTAGAGACATGATTGATTTTTTAAGTATTTTAATCTTAAGATTTTTAAAACTTGGCTGGCTTCATTTATTATTTCTCTGGTAATTCGTTTGCAAGTTTTCCTGTCTTTTTAAAACATATGATCATATCATCTGCAAGGAGAAATATTTTAATCTTTTCTTTCCAATATTTTTCTCATGATCTTTTTTTTCCTGGCAAATTATAATCATTAGTCTTTCCAAACACTCTGTTGAATAGTGGTAGTGATAGGAGACACCCTTGATTCGTTTATCTTTTTTTTCCCTAATGGGAATATAACTAAAGGTTCTTCAATGAAAATAATACTGGCTGGATCGTGATTTTGAATAAAGATGATTTGTCATGTTAAGAAAAAAACTTCTATATCGTATTTGGATTTTTATTAAGAACCGATGTTGAATTTTATTTTAATTTTATTTTAGGTTTTTGCAAGGCAAATGGGGTTAAGTGGCTTGCCCAAGGCCACACAGCTAGGTAATTATTAAGTGTCTGAGACCAAATTTGAGCCCAGGTACTCCTGACTCCAGAGCCAGTGCTTTATTCACTACGCCACCTAGCCGCTCCTGATGTTGAATTTTAACAAATATTTTTGGTACCTACTGATGTGATCTTATGATTTGTTACTTTTCCATTTGAAGTGATTAATAACCTTAATACATTTTCTTCATATTAAAGCCCAGTACTCATGGGATTAATTCTATTTGGTGGTATTAAGTTATTCTTCTAACATATTTGTGTTTGCCAAAATTTGATTTAAGAGTTTTATATCTGTATATTCAAACAGACAGAATGGCCTGTGATTTTCTTTTAAAATCTTCATCAGGGTTCAAATGAAGACCAAATCTGGTTCATAAAGAAAACTGGATAGTATATCATTTTTTCCTATATTCTTACAATATAGAAATTATGCTTTTGGATTATGAAAAAGTATTCCATCAAGTTCCATATTGATATGCTCTTTTAAAAAATGAACTTCCTCTCTTTTACTGGTCTTCCCAAGTTGTTCTAGTCATCATCATCATCATCGTCCTTATCCTTATCCTCATCATAGTTGAAATTTATATAGCACGTTTGGATAGAGATAGACAATCAATATTTATTAAGTGTGCTACATACTGAATTATACATCTGAGGTACAAAAGAGACAAAAGATGGTCCCTGCTCTCAGTGAGCTCACAATCTAATAGGGAAGACAACAAACAAACATATACAAAGATGATGATGATGATGATGATGATGATGATGATGATGATGATGATGATGATTGTTTTCAAAGAAGACCATGACATCAGGGAGATGATACCATAACAAACATGTGAATTGGATTTGAGTGAGAGGTGACTATGTTAAGCAGTCTCACTTTCTCTTAGGGAGTCATCTTGGTTCAGTAGCCAGATATGAATTAGGATAACTGCAGATGTTCCTGTATGTGAGGTAATCCGAGTTAAGTGACTTATCCAAGGTCTTAACGTCAGGACTAGTGATCTGCCCACTGCACCAATGTACAAAGAAGCTACCTACATATAGGCACAAGAATTAAGAGGCATTGGGAAAAAACTTCCTGTAGAAGATGGGATTTAAAGAAAAATAGGGAAGGCAGTAGACAGAGGGATGACATTGTCAAAGGAAAGATTCATTTTCAAGAGATCTTGCAAAAGTACAATTGATAGACTCTGGCAAAAGGTTGATTATGGGGTTGAGCAATAATAAAGATTAGGATATAATACCTAGATTTCAAAACTGAGGGACTGGAAGGATGGTGGCACCTTTTACAGTAATAGGGAAGAGAGAAGTGGGGTGGGTGGGGGAAAGATAATGAGTTCAGTTTTTGATATGTTGATTTTAAGATGTCCACTGGACATCTCCTTCAAGATGTCTGAAAGGAGCTAGAGATTCAAAATTAGAGGAGAGGCTAGGGCAAGATAGGTAGTTTTGAGGTTTATCAGTGTGGAGATAGTAATTAAATTTATGGAAACTGATAAAATCAGCAAGTTAAATTGTAAGATTGGGCCAGAATGTGATTTCACTGGCAGAGGGAATTCTTGAGTGAGAAAATTTCCTCCACCAATATGGGTCCATACCTTCTTTACAATTTAGAGGAGAAAGCATCTGTTCTTAAAATATGTTCAGGAGATCCTGGGGATCTGGAGTTCTTTTCAGAGGTTCTGTGAGCTCAAAATGATCTTCACTCTAATAATAAAACTTTTTAATTTCAATGTGCTAAATATCAACAGATATAATCAACACTTAAACATTGACTAAATCATAGAATCTTATTTAATTGAAAAAGTAGACCATAGACATGAACAATGTGGAATTACATTTACATATGATATATAAACCTTTCATATATATACATATATATGAGTTTTTAAAATGATCTCTTTTTATATTTCTAATCTTGTGAGTTTTATTTTTTCTTTTCATGATAATTTGTTTAGTGTCTCAACAATTTTGGGGGTGTTTTTTGATAAAGCAATGGGGTTAAGTGACTTGCCCAAGGCCACACAGGTAATTATTAAGTGTCTGAGGCTGGATTTGAACTCAGGTTCTCCTGACTCCAGTGTCAGTGCTCTATCTACTACTCCATGTAGCTACCCCCTCTTTTATGAACACTTTTCAAAAGACTCTTGGTTTATTCTTTTTTTTTTTTTTAGTCTCATTGCTTTCTATCCTATCTTCCATTATTCTGCTTTGGTATTTATTTCCTTTCCTCTGATTTATTTTATGCTCTCCTTATACTAGAGCTTTTAGGTACAGGCATAATTCACTGTATTTCACTCCTGTATTAGTGAGCATTACAAATTTTCCTCTAAGAGCAGTTTTGCACATAAATTCTATGTGCTGTTTATATTTTTACTTTCATTCAAATAATCTGTTATTTCCTAAAAATTTTCCAGTTGTCCCAAACTTAGATAGGAAATTATTTTAAAATTTGTTGTTTTGTTGTTCAGTCACGTCCGACTCTTTGTAATCCCCATTTGTGGTTTTCTTGGTAGAGATACTAGAGAGATTTGTCATTTCCCTCTCCAGTTCATTTGACAGATGAAGAAACTGAAGCAGATAAGAGTTTGCCCAAGGCCAAACAGAGTTTGGATTTGAACTCAGGTATTCCTGACTACAAGTCAGAGGCTTTGCTACATAACTGTCCTTATTTTAAAATAGGCATGTGGAAAGTTTCTAATAAATAGTAATAGTAAATAAATAGTAATAGTAATACTAATACTGAGGGTAATAGTAAATAAATAGTAATAGTAATTTTTTACATGATTTTTACTTGTATCATGGTCCAAAACTATGGAAGGCATACCATCTTTTTAAAAAAGTTACTAAGAGTTTTCTCTCCACACAGTCTTTTTTTTTCTTTTTTTTTTTTAGGTTTTTGCAAGACAATGGGGGTTAAAATAGCTTGCCCAAGGCCACACAGCTAGGTAATTATTAAGTATCTGAGGACAGATTTGAACTCAGGTACTCCAGACTCCAGGGGCCAGTGCTCTATCCACTTCACCACCTAGCCACCCCCAAACAGTCTTTTTCTTAAACCATGTCAGGTAAAGGGGCAGCTAGGTGGTGCAGTAGATAGAGCAACAGCTCTGGAGTCAAGAGAACCTGAGTTCAAATGTGACTTCATCCACTTGATACTTAGGCAGCTTGTGTGACCTTGGACAAATCATTTAACCCTGATTGCCTCACATCCAGGGCCATCTCCAATCATCCTGATAAATATCTGGTTACTGGACCCAGATGACTCTAGAGGAAAAATTGAGGCATAGCCCCCCCACCCCAACCAACTCAAATCCAATTTACTGCTTGTCATGATATCACCTCCCTTGATGTCATATTCTTCTTGAAGAACAAAGAACAAACATCATCATCACTGCAGTATAGAGGAGGCAGTGGGGTCCAGTATAGTGAAAAGTACAATGGATTAAAGTTAAAGGATATATAGCCTTGATTGATAAGTTCTGCCACTGAGAATCTGTGTGACCTTAGGCAGTCCCCCTACCTCTCTGGGTCTCAATTTTCTCATTGACAGTCAAGGGATGTACTAGATGATCCTTCTATACTTATGGTCCTAGAATGTGACCTTGGCTTTTGAAAGGGTATACCAGTGGAACACTCTTGAAGGTTCTATAAAGATGAAAGGGCTTTGATTATGGATAGACATATTTTAGGAGCCTTGGTAATATCTCCCAGAAACTGAGCAGTAGAAGGAATCTTGGGAGAGTGCTCTGTCCTTCAGTCTTTTTTTTTTTAAGTTTTATTTATTTAGGACAAAGTGTTAAGAGTGACACAGCTAGGCAATTATTAAGTATCTGAGGCCAAATTTGAACTCAGGGTTTCCTGACTCCAGGGCCAGTGCTGTATTCACTGTACCACCTAGCTGCCTCCTGGGAAAGCCCTCTGAAGCTAGTGAAGCAATCTCCTCGAAACAACTTTAGGGAGTCAGTGGAACAAATGTTATCAATACCATTTTAGAGAATGGGAAATTTGAGTGGTTTAAGGGACTTGGTCAAAATCATTCAGCTAGTATAGTTTAAGGAGTCAGTATTTACAATCTAACCCTGATGCTTTGTCTTCATACTTAGTCTTCTAACTTTTACTCCAGTAACTTTTAAAAAATTTAATTTTTTTTCTATCAATAAAATTTTTTTTCTCTTTCTTCTACCTCTCCCTTCCTCCCTTAAAAAAAGGAACAAAACCAAACAAAACCCTTGTAAGAAATATGCATGGTCGAGCAAAATAAAACAAATTCCTAAATTGGCAATGTCCAGCTGTTTATACTAAACACAGCCAGACTATCAATGAGGTAATGAATTTGGGGTGGGTGGTAACAAAGAAACTCTTTTAATTGTCCACCAAATTGTGGATGAGTTGAAGTCTATAGGTGGACTTGTACAAATCAATGAAATTCTAAATCTTTTAAAGTATTAGCATAAGAGCTCTGTGCAGGATCAATTTGTAAAGGCTCAATGTATACCTTACATACAAAAACTGACAATCACTCAATTTTTCTACAATAGTTCTCTCCATAAATTGTTTTATTTCTGTCTCATTAGCCACATTGTTCATGCCTATGGTTTATCATTTCAATTCAAATATAATTCTGTAATTTATTCAATCCTCAGGTGTAGAAACTCAGTTCTGATTGAGGCCCCTCTCATTATGAGAATGGAGTATTTAAATCCTTCCTGAGCAATTAGAGATTCATTTCATATTTATCACTTTTTCTTTTTTTTTTAATTGCTATGCTCTTGGAGGAGATAGAATTAGGTAGGTACTGTGACTTTGTCCATCATAATTCCCTTTCTGGAAGGGAAGGAAATATCTCTGCAGAAATAGTTGAAACACACATACATCCCAGTAAAAGCAACTTGGAATGAGTATTACAGTACAGGTAGTTTGCTAGGTGAACAAGTGTGTTCTAAGGTCAGTCTCCCCTACCATATTATCACTCTGCAGAATCAGAGTGCTCTGTCCTTAAGCAATCACCAGTTTGGATGATCCCCAAAAGAGGAATCAGTTTTACAATACAGATGACAAGTGGTCATCCATCTTTGTTTAAAGACTTGCTAGTAACTGCCAAGGTGATACCATGGATAGAATCCTTGTTCTCATGTCAGGAAGACTTATTTTTGTAAATTCAAACTAAGAGGAATTGTCTGTTTACTGTGTTTCAAACCCTCAGTAAACTAGACACCTGACATATATTATTAACCTTAAACCAACAGAATAGATTTGTTTTCTCCAATATTTGCATTCCTAATTCTATCTTATCAGCAGGATAAGGCCATAAAATTTTCTCCTAGAGAACACTGAAGAAGAAAAAAATCCACAGAATCCCACTGGCTAAGAGATTATCTTAAGAAGATTAGCTCTAAAGAAACTGAGATGTCAGTCTCATTTTGGGGTTGTGGGGAAAATGGTCTATGTATCAGAAGCAGTATCTAGGGAGCTTTTAGGGATGATACCATGAAAGGCCACCAACTGAGGGACTGAGAGCACTGGAATCAAAATCAGGCTGTATTGGGAAACCTTGGCAACTGAAGTTCATGGAGGGAGCAACTGAAGCTCATGGTGGGGCACAACTCAGCAAGGGGAAGTCTGAGTGGTAGAGTTGAGAAGTTTCAGTGTTGGAAAGGCCACAGAGTACCAGGGATTCTGGCAAAGGGTGTAACCACTTGGAGAATGACAGATGGGTATTGACTCTGACCAAAGCAAGGTGGGGTTGGGGAAACAGGGCAGAACAGAGAATGGAAAGTAGATTGGAGGAACTTTAAAGCTGGTTCTGAACTGCTAACATGAAACACCTGGCTACAATGAAAGGCACTGTCAAAGAGTCAGGGACTCAAGCTCACCATTCTTGGAGTACCCAACTATCAAAGGCTTTGTCATCCTCACAATTAAAAGATTTGACTTAAATTTATAGTATAATATATCTATTTATCACTTGCCATTAACAAGATAAAATTCTCTTAAATTTCAGTTTCAAGTTGCTATCAGAAATGATGGCTCTGGAATTTTTAAAACATTTAAATTCTGGTCCAGTTCAATGTATCTGCCTGTTCTACAATGTCAGCTCCTCCCAGGTAGCCTTCATGGAATCCTTACCCCCAGGGGTTTTCCTCCCTCTTTGAAGTCTCTGATCAGCATAAGTACTTTTCCCTTCTTTGCTAGGTCCTATAGAGGACAGCTCAAACTTGAAGTCAAGAAGACATGAACAAATCCAGTCTCAGAATCTGACTGGATTTGGGATCCTGGACAATTCATTTTTTCTGGTGACCTCAGTCTACTCAGCTGTAAAATTAGAAATAATAATAATAATAATAATAATATCTACTCCCTAGGGTTGTTATTAAGGATCAAGGAGTTGTGTTAAGGAAATACAAAGAAAGATAAAACTAATCCCTGCCCAGGTGATTACTGATTTCCTCCAGATTTAGGAATGGGGAGGGGAAGAAAAGGTGAGGATAAGGATGGAGCAGAATCAGCAAAGTATGATCTGTATGGGGCATGTAGTTCATGAGGGTGAAGAAGAAAAAGGTGGGAGGAAAGCAAATGGCACAAGAATGGAATCAGGGTCAAAAGAGATAGCACAATGAAGTCCAAGTGTCCCAGGAAGGTGAGAGAGATCAGTTCTAGGCTGTTAGAGTTCAGAACTCAGATCAGCAGTTGGATCAGGCTAACTCACAATTCTTTCAAGTTTGTCATCAAATACTTTCCAGGCTCTAGCAAGGCTTTTACATGAAGTCACACCATCCCCTGGCTTCCTCTGGATTTCCCTCAGCTGTAGAGCTCCAGTCTCTGACTCCATTTTTTTCCCTCCATATCAACCACTAACATAGGGATTCTATTCTTTTCTCCATTCCTTTCTCTCTTGCTCACCATACTTCCCTACTCTGGGATTCCCCAAACCTCTTCCTTGTCCCTGCTGTCCTCTGGAGTATTGATAACGTCCTACCAACTCTGGGACTTGGTGCTTTCAAAAATTATCCTCAATTAGAATGGAAATTAATCATCTAATGAACTGGGGGAGGAGGGACATGCCATATTTAAAAAGATATAAAAATAATTTGTGTTGATAAAGAAAATCAGAATAGAGAGTAGGATTACAACAGGGGTCATACAGAGGAACTTCTGTGTGATTACTTCATAATCTCATTGCTAGGGCAATTCTAGCATACTAGACAGATTTCAATATGATTGATTCAGATAGCAAGGCTGAAATATTGCACATGTGGATATACACACACACACACACACACACACACACACACACACATATATATATATAGGTATGCATACATGTAAATTCACACCCATACACACAAGAGAATTTATCTTACAAGAGAATTTCTCTTACAAGATAATGCAAGCTTCTCAAGGGCAGGGACTGCTCTCTTTATATTCCTAGCACCTATAGTCATATCTATTTTTTTCCTTTTCCTTTTTCTTTTTTTTTGTGAGGTAATGGGGTTAAGTGATTTGCTCTAGGGCCTCACAGCTAGTATGAATCAAGTGTCTGAGATCACATTTGAACTCAGCTCCTCCTGATTTTAGGGTTAGTGCTCCATTCCCTGTACCACCTAACTGCCTTGGCATATCTATTCTCTACAATTTTCTATTCTTAGTGGTTTTCTGCATGTGAGATGTTTCCACTTGAAGAATCAAACAAGTACTGGTTCATTCTTGGACTCTATTAGTTAACATTTAATTTTACCATTACTAAGTAGAAGAAAAGAGGGCAAAGAAAAAGCAAAAGCTGGTCAGGTAGTACATCTATGTCCTTAGTGAGCCAACTTCATGCTTTATTAATTAAGCCACACTGATGAGCACCAACCTCAATCCATTTCTGCTTGCACCAACCACTGTTGATCCACCTTGTGTATTCATCAACCAGAATTTATTAAGTTCCTACCATGTACCAGGGATACAAAGAAATGCAAGAGCCTTCATGTTCTCAAAGAGTTCACAGTTTAATGGAAAAGACAATATGCAAACAACTGTAGAAGCCAACTATATCCAGGATAAATTAGGAATAATCAGCAGAGGGAAGGCACTAGAATGAAAGAGAATCAGAAAAGAAGTTGATATTTTTAGCTAGGACTTGAACATTAGTAAGAATTTCCCTCATTTCTGAGTGGACTTCTCCATCCCAAATATCCTTCTGCCATGCTGAATTCCTCCCTCCTCCTTCTCCTATTGGGGAAAAAATCCTCCTTCCAGGCTTCCATTTTTGGTTATGGTGCCAGTCAGACCATGCTTTATTCTCGGTTCAAAGTGGGGCTCCTCTGACTTTCAGATAGCTCTCTGACTTTGCTGCCTTGTTACCATGTTGCCTGTTGCTGCCTCAAAAGTACCTTCTCCCACCCCCTTTTCAACTTTCTTTTATTTGCTATCTTCCCTATTTAGAATAAAATGGGAATTTAAGATGGGGAAAAGGAATAGGCACTTTACTTTGGCACTTATCTCTGAAGTTAGAAATAAGAATGGGGAATTATCATTGAACTAGAAGACTGAAGGCAGGTCTAACCTTGGAGAGACCAGTAGATAATTTTTCTGTTATTTCAACAATTTTTAAAATCATGAAGTTATTCTTTACATATAACCTAAATATAATCTGGTATCTCGAAAAATTAGTGGCATATAAAAATCTGCTCTCCCAGTCCTGTTCAGTAGGTGGTTTATGAATTGTCATGTCCCCCTCTGTCTTCCACTCATCAGTCGGTAGCCAATCTTTGGGAGACGTCCATCTCTAAATTTAAGTTGATATTTGGATGACAAACATTGTTCATCCCTAGGCCTGTACTCAAAATCCTTCTAGTTTAATAGGACCTATACTGTCCATTGTACTTTGCTGGTAAGTCTTCCAGAAACAAGGGTCACCTCTATGCCATAAGGAGGTACTAAAGGAGAACTTTAGTGGAATAACTCAAATATTTTTATGCCTCTATTCCAACACTCAACTACTCAACAAGTCACCATTTTTATTCAGGTTTCACTAGAAATGGAAATACAATTTCCAATTTCCTTATTTTTCTTTTCTTTTCTTTTTTTCAGCCTGAGATTTGGGACGATGTCCCCTTCAGTCAAGATACAGAGTTCAACTTTATTTCTTTAAAAGTCACAGAACACATATGATTATCATCCCATTTCCTTTTTAAGCGCCTTTCACCTTTATTTAACAATCAGTATTTTCAGACTCCTTAGCTATACTCCCTTCTGGTTTAAATAATCCAATTCTTTCTACTGTTCCTCACATGCCTTATTTTCTATCCCTGTTCCACAAATCACTTCCCACATTCTCCACATGTCTCTTAATTGCACATCAACAAATTTCAATTCTGCACAACACCCAGAACAAGTGGGATCTTAAATGCTTTTGATGTGATGATGAGAACACAGGTGGTGGGAGGAAGAGGGAAACGCACAGAGGAACTGACTTATTTCCTCCAAGCATAGCCTTTCCTCATGGGATTTTTGAGATTTAGATGTCTTGAAGCCAAATTCTCCTATTGGTAACTCAGTGAGAATGACTACACATTGCCTATTCTATCCAGCCAGACCATGCTTCCATCTGTTCATTCCAGTCCCATTTTTTCACTTTTTCTTAATCTTCAATGTCTAATAGTAAGTCTGGAACACTAGAGCTGCTTAGCACATGCTTATTGATTGTTTGGCATCCACCCTTGCTCCCAACCTTGTACCATTACTACCATTGCCTCTGGAAAAGTCACACCATAGCAGCATCATTTTTTTCCTAGCTATCATATTTCCTCTATGTGTTGTTCCCCTCTATTGTCATTTAAACTTCTTTTGAACTTTCTGTATCCTCAGTCCTTAGCATGGTGCTTTATATGGTAAAAGTGCCTAATAAATGCTTTTTATTCTTTTTGGCTTAATGTCTTCACTGAAGACATGTAGAAAACATAACTAACCCCCCCCAGTCTTCCTTCCAAAGACTTTCCATCCAAAACAATTTAGAACCAGTGCTAACTGTGCTACTCATAAGCAAGCACTTCCTTATAAGGAATCAATATGCTATACTGAAAAGAACATTGCATTATGGCCTTAGAACAAAGACATTTCAAGTCTCATTTTTCTCATCTACAAAATGGGAACTTAAGACGGGGGAAGGGAATAAACAGTGTGCCTTAGCACAAATAACTCACTTAATCTTCACAACAACCCTTTGAGATTGGTGTTAATATGATCCCTATTTTACAGACAAGAAAACTGAGATAGACAGAGGTTAAGTGACTTGCCAAGGGTCAAATGCCCTTGCCAAGGGCCTGGAGTTGGATTTGAATTGAGGTCTTCCTGACCACATCACTCCTAGTTGATTGATATATACACATTCTCCTCCATTGAAGACCTTTTTTGATACTTTTTCAACATGCAAAGGTAACACTGGACTCTCAAAATCTATGCCAGTGGGGTACAAACTGACCAGTCTTATCAAGCCAAAAAGGCTTCAAGTGTGTCAGGAACTGGACATTTTCCCTACCAAAGGATGATCCTCACCTCCATTTGAAAAATCATCCCAAGAATGCTCCTATCCTTCCTCCTTATTCCCTATTTTTAATCTCTTAATCCACAACATTCTCAGGAAGTTTGGGGTGGCTAGGTGGCACAGTGGATAGAGCACCGGCCTTAGAGTCAGGAGTACCTGGGTTCAAATCTGACCTCAGACACTTAATAATTACCTAGCTGTGTGGCCTTGGGCAAGCCACTTAACCCCATTACCTTGAAAAAAAAATCTAAAAAAAAAGGAATTCTCAGGAAGTTTTCCTTTAGTTGACCTTAATACTATTTCTTTCTATGCAGGTGACTTAGACAGGCAAACTCCCTAGGTTTTAGTAAGTCAGTCAGGCAATAAACATGTTTTAAGAATGTACTATGCTCCAAGCACTGTGTAAACTGCTGGGAATACAAGGAAGGGGTAAAGATTGTACCAGCTCTCAAACTATATGCGAACTAGATATGTAAAAGGAAAATTGGAAATAATGAACAGAGAGAAGGTAATAGAATCAAAGGGGATCAGGAAAGGTTTCCTGCAGAAGATGGTATTTTACTTGGAACTTAGAGGAAACTAAAGAAGCTAGAGGTAGAAATGAGGATGGAGAGGGTTACCTGAATGAAGAATAGCCAGTGAACATTCCTGGGGGTTTGGACATGGAATCTCTTGCTCTGGAGGAGACCAATGTCACTGGATCACATTGTGGGGAGAGGAAATTAAAGTATAAGAAAGTTAGGTGTATTAGGTCATGAAGAGCTTTGAACATCAACTAGAAGATTTTATTATTTGATTCTGGAGGTTATAGGGAACCACTGGAGGTTGAGTAGAGGAGTGACATGGTCAGACCAGCACTTCAAGATAGTTTTGACAACTTAGTGGAAGATGGAATGGAAAAAGTGGCATTTAAGGCCTGTAGCAGGTAGACCAGCAGACTATTGCTATAGTCCAGGAGTGAGGTGATAAGGACCTGCACTAGAGGGGTGGTAGTATCAGAGAAGAGAAAAGGGGTACATGTAAATGTAAAATAGATAGGTATTCATAGTAAACTAATAAGGGGGAATGAGACAGTGTGAGGAGTCAAGGATGCTTCTTAATTTCCAGGCCTGAGTGATCAGGATGAGAGTAATAGAGAAGTCAGGAAGAGGGGAGGTTTTGGGGAAAAAATAACGAGCTCACTCTTGGACATGTTGAGTTGAATATGATTATGAGACATTTAATTTAACACGTCCAATAGGCAGTTGGAGACTGTCACCGAATTAGCAGAAAGATTCGGACTTTGGTTTCCAAGTCTATAAAATGAGAGGGTTCAATGAGATGGATGCTAATTTCTCTTCCAAATCTCAGTCTCTTCAAAGTCTTTTTTGGTCAGCTTTTTGGTCATTGCTACTCTTTGTATTACAGGAACACCTTTCCACACAAAATTCATTGGTTCTGGGATCGTTTGTTGAGTGGGAAAAGGATTAATTTGGTATCTAAAGGATCTGGACTTGAATCCTGGCTGATACTATCTGTGTAAGACTAGACAAGTAAATTTCCTTCTTAGGGTCTCTCTAGCCTTATCTGTAAAATGAGAATATACTGCTAGGTGATAAAATGCCTTAAGTCCTGAGACTGCAGGAAGATTTGAGTCAAATCCAATCTGTCACTCATTAGTCATGTGACCCTGGGCATTTAACCATTGTTTACCTTAGTTTCTTCAACTGTAAAATGAGGATAATATTAGAACCAACCTTCCAGGGGGGGGAAAGGACAAAATGAGATATTTGTACAGGGCATAGCACAGTGCCTTAAACACAGTCAGAATTTAATAATGCTTATTTTTTCCTCTATCCCTTCCAATTTAAAAATTCTCTAATTCTAAAATATGACTCATTATTCACAAAGCATTAGATGAAATGCACAGTAAGTTCCACAGAGATAATATTTGGCCAGCTTGACAGAAAACTGTCAAAATTACATAGAAAAGTTTGATTATAAAGGTATTAACTTAATGATGTTGGCCTGGGCAGCTTCAAACTAGTCCTGTACAATTAAAGTGTCCTTAACAGCAACATGGGGGTGATGTTCAACCTTGAAGGACTCCTTCATTCCATCAGTGCAACAATCAGGGACAATTTGGGGTTGTCTGAAAAGGAGAACACCATCTGTATCCAGATAAAGAGCCGTGGAGTTTGAACAAAGTTCAAGGACTATTCCCTTTAATTTAGGAAAAAAACCAGTTATCTTATTGTCTGATCTTGTTACCTCTTAGACTTCTTGTCCCTTCCTTAAGGATATGATTTCTCTCTCATCACACTCAATTTGGATCAGTGTACAACATGGAAACAAAGTAAAGACTGACAGATTGCTTTCCATGGGGGTGGGGTGGGGGGAGAGAAGTAAGATTGGGGGGGAATTGTAAAACTCAAATAATATCTTTAATAAAAATAAATTAAAAAAAGAATTAATTTGAAAAACAAGTAAAGTGTCCTTAATATATATATACATATATATTACAGCTTTTGTTTAAAAATTCTTGAATAACTACAGAAAGAAAAAGAATGAAACTAAATGCTAATGGCCAGGTTCAGTCATGGGTAACAGTTGAAAACATATACACACATATGTATGCTCATATATGTAGAAACACATGTTTATTTATCTCCCCTCTTTGCAGGGGTGGGTGAATAGGCCTATGGAATATTGAACACATTGTTAGTAAAGGGGGACTGATATAAAAACATATATACAACAATAAAAATATGACAAAACTTGTTAAATAAATTCTATTCCAGGAGAATAGAAACCTCTTAAGGGCAGAGACTTTCATTGTTTACATCCCTAGAGGCCAGCCCAATGCTTGGCACCCAAGGATGTCCAACCTTTTAGCTCTTCTGGGTGGCATTCGATTGCAGAATTCAATACCCATTCATGAATACAATGCTACTCACATCACCGAGAAACACAACAACAAATGCAGTAGTGGCCCATGAATGAGTCCTGAGGGGTTACAGTTCAACAACTGTTAAGTAGACAACAAATAGTTAAGCCTAACTGAATGAATAAAAGAATGCCTAAATGAACTAGATGAAATCAAAATGTCTTCCTGGATTCTACAGCAATGAGTCTCAATGAGTGACTAATTCCTATTCTTTGGGTTTGAAACTGGGAGAGCAAATTACTTTTTTAAAAAATATTTTAAATACTCAGTAACTTCTTACTTGACTACATCAATGTTCACATCACAGTTTTGGAAAGAGGAAGGTTTTATCTTCTCTTATTTTTAATATTTGAAAGAGCAACATTTTGAAATATAGATTTTGAATATTCAGGAGCATCAAGAACTTCAAAAGCTGAAAAGACTTCTGAGTATAATCAATTTGGAGGCCTCCAGAATGCCTCAAAAAATCCCACAACATTTTACAAAGAAACAATGGATTCTATAGTTTCATGAGTCTGAGAGGAGGCATTTCCTGGAGGTCAGTGTTATCCAGTCTTTCCATGTGCCCCAACAGGATATCAGCTACCTCCTCTGAGAGAAGATTAAATCCTTCCACTTTCAGAAATACTGGAAGCCTTGGGCTGCATACATAACTGAAAAAGGAAGGTATTAAATGAATGACAGCTCTCTTTTGTGTTTGAATTTGCCTTCTAAATTTCTATAAAAATGAACATTGTAGCTTTGAAAGTATCTTTTTCATATTATATTCCAGGAAGTCACAAGAGACTAGAATTTTTTAAAAGAGTCTTAAAATCTTAAAGATTCATATACAAGATAGGATTTTTAAGATCCCTTCCAACTCTAAGATTCTCTCTCAAATTTTTTAGAAGTGAATCTCTGTTTCTTATCTGTGTCCTTTTACAACTGGTGTTAAATGTGCTCTTATCTCACCTCTCTAAGAATCCCTGGCTTCCTTCACGTGTCAGACCTAGCACTCCCATCTTCTGTGTGACACATTTTCTGATCCCTCCAGGTGCTAGTGCCAGAGGTGTGCTGGGGCCAGCTCCTACAGGAATCAACTGCTGTATTTTCATCATGATGTTACCATGGAAATCTTTAATGCACATGGTTCCAGCATTTATTAAGAACCTCCATACAAAATATGTACAAGGCACCACATTCAATGCTTTATATCTCATTTGATCTTCATAACTCTGGGATGAAGTTTCTATTATCATCCAGATTTTACAGTTGAAGAAAATGAGGCAGATGGAGGTCAAGTGTTTTGTCCAAAGACACAAAGCTAGCAAGTATCTCAGGCTGAATTTGAACTCAGGTCTTCCTGACTATAGGTCTAGTGCTCTTTTTCTATTGCTAAAATATATCATAGAGGTTGTAAATTCTTTTTATATAATACAAAGGCAAAAAGTGTTCTTGTATTATGCAGTCTCTTTCTTTTCAGGTTATCTTTCTTCATCAACAGTTTGGCAGGGGAGAAAGTACAAAGGCATCTGGGAAAAGTTTACCTGTGGTAGGAGTCAAACTAAGAAGAAGTTGCAAACAGAGGTTGCAATAGTCATGCAAGAAATGTAGTGAAAACAATCCAAGATAAGTGCTAAACATAGAGGCAAAGAGGCAGGCATTGCCTAACAAGAAGGCTACCTTTGTGCAGGCACTTCCCAAGAATGATCAGGGGCAGCCTCATGACTAATTTGAGTGGGCTCTATGATTATTTATTTGTATCATGCTACAAGCTGCTCCAATTCATATACAAACTGGTCTTGGGCATCATATTCTCTGGAGCTCTCAGGAATGCTATAATAGTGAGAACCATCTCTCAGGCATTGCTTTACCTGTTGCTTGAGTCAAGGTATCTCCTTCCTTAGGCAGCCATATTGGAGACCCAATGGAAATCTTCAAGTTGTCTTATGACAACATACTTTATAAAACAAATTTCTGCTCACATATTGGAAAGATTAGTTGAACTCTGAGGTGTCATTCAATTTGTTTTCTTGGGTTTTGGCAACATGCTTCCCCAAGAATTTGTTCTTATGTATATCTCTTGAATTTCCTCTCAACACATGTTTTGGCACTCATCATCCCATCTTAACTAGACTATATAGTAAAAACAAAAACAAACAAGCAAAAAAATTTATGTTGAATTCCTTGTGTCCAAACTCTTTTTTTAATCCATGTTTTAAAGAACTACCAAAATATTCTTCCAAAGGCAACAGGTCTAATCACATCACTCTAGTACTCAAAAATCTTCTTTGCCTCCCTATTATCTCTGAGATAAAATATTAATATGTAGACTGGCACTTAAGGCCCTCCACAGATTAGCTCCAACTTACCTATCCTTCTAGCTTTATTTCATATTTCCCCTCTTCATGTACACCATGTTCCAGATCAATTTACTTTTCAAGTCAACTGAGGTTACTTAAACTATTAGTTTTCCAAACTCAATATCCCATCCTCTGTTTCCTTATATTCATTTAAGTCATATATATAATACCTGATACATACTTCCTCAACTCTGCAGTTCACAATCTTTTTCCAAAGGTTATGTTCAAATACAAATATCTTTCTTTCCAATGCTTGGCTTTTGTACTTCTCTCTTTTTGTATCTTTGTCTATTTCTCTCTGTCTCTCTCAGTCTCTCTGTCACCCTCTACCCCCTCCCTCTTTCCTTCTCTCCCTCTCCCCCTAACCCTTTTCCTTCCTTCTTCACCTCAAATCTTCCTAGAGTACTTCATTCAAAAAGAACTTAATAAGCACCTACCCTATGATAGGCACTGTCCTAGGTACAGTGGATACAAACACAAAAGTGAGAGTCCCTGCCCTCAAGGAGCTTACTTTCAGCTAGAAGAAATAATATGTACATAAGCAAGTAGATACAAAATGCACACAAAATAAAACCAAAGTAATTTTAGAGTTAGCCCAAAGAGTTTTTCAAGAGAGTAGAGATTTTATGAGGCACTGTGAGGAAATAGCACATTTCAGGTCTGGAGTGAGGGGGTAGTCTATGCAAAAGACACAGGAGATGGGAGATAAACATGTCAAAGATATAAATAAGGGCAATTTGGCTAGAAATTAGCATGCACTTAAGGGGAGGGATGTATAATATGTTTGAAAGGGTGATCCACAGTCATATAGGTTCAATATAATGTGATTACCTTGCATTATAATTATCTGTATACATTTCATACTCTCCAACAGTGCCTTCATTTTGAGACTTCTCCCAAATTATCTGGTATATTTTCTTTTTTTGTTGTTTGTTGTTTTTTGTTTTTTTAGATTTTTGCACCCAAGGCCACACAGCTAGGTCATTATTAAGTGTCTGAGGCCAGATTTGAACTCAGGTACTCCTGACTCCAGGGCCAGTGCTCTATCCACTGTGCCACCTAGCCACCCCTATTTTCCTTGTTTGTACACAGTTGTTTTCATGTTGCTTTCCCTATTAGATTGTGAACTCCTTGAGGGTTGCCTCTTGTTTTCATTGTGGTTCTAGATTTAGCACAATGACTGGGATATAGAAGTCACTTAATAAAGGTTTCCTGATAGTTGAATGTAAACTGCTAAGCTGAGCTGCTGGTTTTCAGCTTTGTATCCCAATTGGCTATCGTAGAACCCTGTACTGAGCAGATGCTTTATAAATATTTTGTGTTAGAGACCCACTTCAGGATTTTGTGTTTATCATTTCTGAAGCTAGTTATATGCTCTTTTTGAGAAAGGAGCTTTCAGAATCACTTCTACTGCCAAGAGGCTAAAGAACAGATTCTGTCATTAATCACCAAATTCACCAAACTGAGAAACTCCAGAGATGACAGCAGTGGATCTATTTCTGGAGCTCTACAGTGAGAACATGATCTCACTGAATTAATTCAATAGGCTTCAAGATACACAATAAACCCTGCCCTTATTTACAAAGAGCAAACAAGCCAGGCAGTTTTCCCATATGAATGTAGCATAATGTCAAAAGTAACACACCCAGAGGCAATTTGTAAAAACCAATAGAACTTTAAGAAGGGGTGCTTTCTGAACTTTCCAGGTAAATCATATGTGCTTTAAATCAAAAGACCCAGAAGATCCTTAAAACCCTTCCCAGCTCGAAATACTAAGATGATATTTTATTTTTTAACTTCCAGAAATGACTTTTAATCATAGGATATATTCAAAACTCATGAGATATGTCTGTCCACATCAATAGTATATGAATCTTGAGGAAATTTTCCTTTGAAAAGATAATTATAAGTATCCCCACCACAACTCAAGGCTGTTTACATGTGATAGTGCAGTTTCTTTCCCTCTCTCAAAACATGGTGTGTTGCTAAGTCATGAGTTTGACATGAACCCATTACTTTAGGGCCCATAAAATGTTCTCAAGGAGTCATTTGTGGAATCAAACTGAAGAGTACTGAGGATGTGGGTGCCACCAAGAAACTTAAACCCCCTCCAAAAAAGACCATTATAATATCCTAAAAATAAAAAGTCTCATTAATTCAACTTCTTCCTTTAATTGTTTCCTAGTATCTTTTCTCTCTCTACCAGGATTGAGAAAGAATTTTCAGGTCAGACTGCTTACTAAATGAATAAGCTGACATTTAAGTAATGCCTCAAGGTTTGCTTAGTATTTTATATTACTTCACTTAAGCCTTGCAACAACTCTAGGAGGTAGGCATATGGGAATTATTATGCCTCTTTTACATATGAAGGCTCTGAGGATCACAAAGAGTGGCAGAGTAAGGAAAGCTGAACATGGCTCTGTTGACTCCCTGATCACTGGACTTTTTCCTCTGCCACACCATTTCATTTATGCAAAGTCAGTTTGAATTTTAGCTTATGGGGTTACTGAAGCCATTGCTGCATTATAACAAGACAATAAATCTTTCAATATCATGTTTCCTCTCAAAATGGAACTGCGAAAACACAGTACTCATCTCCTGAGAGAATTAAACTGTAATCATCAGGAGTTTTTCTAGATTGCTTAACTTAATAACAGAAACTCGCTGGCCAAGCAAGAGTCTAATCATTGTTAAAACCACATTAACAGAATTTTGAGTTTCTAGGTGGTATAGAGTCTGGAGTAACAATTTGGAGCAACTGGGTGGCACAGTGGCTAGAGTTCTCTGTCTGGGGTCAGGAAGGTTAATCTTCCTTGGATCAAATTCAGCCCTACTAGCTGTGTTACCCTGGACAAGTCATTTATCCCTATAAATAACACCTATAAAACCCTATAAATAGCACCTATAAAATAAAATGGAGAAGGTAATGGCAAACAACTCCTGTATCTTTGCCAAGAAAACCCCAAATAGGGTCACAAAAGATCAAACATGACTGAAGAAAACAATTTCAGGCACTCTTCACAATGCATCTCTTTCAACCTTTAACCAAAGCATGAATTCACTTTACAATATCCACAACAAATAATCACCCAGCCTCCCCTTGAATAGCTTTGGTGATGGAGAATTCACCACTCTTTGAACTTCTTGGTTAAGTCCATTACATTTTCTGGGGCTTTAAAAGTCAGGAAAACTTTCTTTCATATATTCCCTTTCTAGTCAAGGTCATTACAGTAAGAACCTTTGTGAAAACTCTCTCAAGCAACTTAAAAGTTCCTGAAACCCATTTCAACATCCCATCTACTAAACTACATTGCCACTTCTTTCTAGTCACTTATTCTAAATTCTCCTTTCTAAAATAACAAATATTTACATATTGCTTTTCTTTTTTTATACATATTGCATTTCTTTACAGGCTGGATAATCCAATCTAAGTCTTAGAATTTTACTGGAACACTTTTGCAACACCCTGCAATATGACAAATTGATTCTCACAACCTCCCTATGAAATAAGAAAAAAATTGTTGTTGTCCAGTGGTGTCTCACTGTGTGTGACCCCATTTGAGACTTTCTTGGCAAAGATAATGAAGTGGTTGGCCATTTTCTTTGCCAGTTTATTTTAGGAATGAGAAAACTAAGGCAAACAGGATTAAATGACTTGCCCAGGTAAGTCAGTATCTGAGGTTAAATTTGGACTCAAAAAGATGAGGCCTGACACTCTATTTATTGTGCCACCAAGTTTCTTCTCATTTTATAGATGAAGAAACTCCATTCAAAGAAGTCAAGCCACTGGTCCAAAGTAACACAGTTAGGGGCGAGGAGGCATCGGATAGAGCAGTGGCTGAGTTCAAATCTGGTCTCAGACACTTAATAATTACCTAGCTGTGTGTGGGGCAAGCCATTTAACCCCATTTGACTTGCAAAACAAAAACAAAGTAATACAATTAGCAAGCAACAAAGTCAATCCTCGAAACCAGACCCAGTACCTCCAGATCAAGGGAAAACATGAGTATACTCTATTGGAAACTATGTTTCCAGAAAACTGGACGATGGGGTGAGGTGGCAAAAATCAAAAGTCAGTAAAAATTTCCTCCCCTTTATCCTCTAGTTTGTATTAAAGTAATATAAATATATAGTAGGTGGTTAAATAGTTATTGGATTGGAATTGTATATTAATGTGCCTTTTGCACAAGGAAGAAAGTAGAAGTCAAAAGAAATTGAAATTTGGAACCCTAGGTTGTAATCCAGTTCTAGTTGGCCTGAGTTCCCTCATCTGAGGTCTCCATCAGCTTAAAGTTTATAATGAAATGTGGGTATCACAGAACATTTACAATCAAGTAACGCTTTTCTTTGAAGGGCGAAGGCAAGGTGTTACCCCCCAAACAAAACACACACAAACAGAAATACACAGAGACAGACATAGACACACAGGCGCGCACACACAACTACAACGCAGTTTGACCCAGGTCATACGCAGCTGCCCCACCACACTAGGACACCACAGCCCCACCAGCACCAAGTCTCCGCAGGTCTCCCCTCCAGTCCCACCGCCAGAGTGAACCGGGAGCTCTGGGGGCCCCGGGCGCAGCACTGACCCACGCACGGCCGGCCGGCTGGCCGGACAAGCGGACGCCCAGCGGGGGCGGAGCGGCAGCTGCAGCTGCAGCAGCTGGGCACGTCCCGGCGCTGCCTGGCTCCTGGGGAACCAGCCCCGATCACCTTCCTTCCCCTCGGGGCCACAGATTGAGGCGGACTCTCGCCACTCTCCGGGAGACAGAAAGGGGATTGCGACTCACACAGGCTCCCTGGCTCTCTGGGGCTTCTCCCCAGTCGCGTCTTTCGGGTTCTGGGAGTAGGAGCCTCCCATCTTTTCCTAACTTAGTGCGGAGTCGGCTCCCGCTCGGCCCCTCGGCTTGCCCTGCAGCAGGCGGGACTGGAGGCTAGAAGGAGGAAGCGGGGGTGGAGCAGGGGGTGGGAGAGTGGGAGGGGGCAGCGGTTCCTCAGGGTCCCGAGCCCTGCCCCAAGCCCAGTGATGAAAGGCTCTCGGGATCAGGCTGAGAGGCGATCGCCTGGCCCGTCCGGGAGCCGGGAGGTGGCCTGTGTCGCTGCCAACTTCTCCAGTTGCCGCCTTCAGTCTCCCCAAGCCTAGCTCGCCCAGGGCTGGGGAGAGAGTGCCCAGAGAAGGAGAAGCCCTAAACAGAGGAGGGTAACGTGACTGCCTGGGAGGCAGAAACATAAAGTATTAAATGGGAATAAAGTTCAGAGAACTTGGATGGGCAAAAAAATGCATCTTTATTTTCACTAATCTCTAACTGAAATTTAGCATTTCCTTCAATTATTGAAAAACCATTATTTTGGGAAGAGGTCCACAAGCTTTTTCCAGATCCGGGAGGAGGATTCGGGGGAGGGGAAGTGTGTCCATGATAATGTCCTCCAAAAGTTAAGAACACTTGAACGAAAAGCTGGAATGGACTTTAAAAGTTATCTAGCTTGACTCCTTCATCTGAGCGACGTCACACAACCGCAGTGACTTGCGAACGATTCTCCAAGGCTGTAATTAGCGGAGCAGAGAATCTAAGTGGAAGTCCCCAGCTCTGATACTCAATACATCACAGCTGGGTGACTTCACTGCGGACCCCTCCCTCATCTGGGGGGTGGAGCACAGTCCACCAAATCGTTCTCCCTTTATCCCTTTCCTTCCCAAATGTGGAGGATCAGATCTCCCTCGAGGGAGAAGGGGTGCTTTCTGGGTTCTGCAGGCTGATGATGCTTGCTTAGATCCAGGTAGGATGTTGGGCTCTTCTATTGGGGCACTTTCATCACCTTGTAGTGATCCAGTATCAAGAGAGCTGGAAGGTAATCTATCAGCAGCTAGTTCTTTTTTTTTAGGTTTGTTGCAAGGTAAACGGGGTTAAGTGGCTTGCCCAAGGCCACACAGCTAAGTAATTATTAAGTGTCTGAGACCGCATTTGAACCCAGGTACCCCTGACTCCAGGGCCGGTGCTTTATCCATTGCGCCACCTAGCCACCCTAGCAGCTAGTTCTAATAGGCAACCGGAAAAACTAAAGCAGTATGATGCAGTGCAAAAAGTCACTGCATTGGGTCGGAAGACTGTGAGTTCTAATTTAGGTTTTGTCATTTTATTGCTTTTTCGATGGAGAAAGTCACCTCACTTCCCCCAGCTGTAAAATGAGAGTTGGACTTCCTTCACTCTTGGATGCTTTGACATCCACTGCCTTTGTGTCTTGGCTCCTGGTCTTCGCCTGTGGGTTGCCACCATCAACTTTCAGCACAATCATGCAGTTTCCAACTTGGCTCAAGAACTCTACTCTTGTCGAGCAGGTGCAGATAGCCTCTGTTACTATGGACTCTTGTTTCTCAGTCACCAGCCCCAAAGCTCCTACCTTCCCCAGCAGCTAGGTGGCACAGTGGATATAGTTAGGAAGACATCTTCCTGAGTTCAAATCTGACCTCAGATACCTACTAGTTGAGGGACCGTGGGCAAGTCATTTAATCCTCTTTGCCTCAGTTTCCTCGACTGTAAAATGAGCTGGAGAAGCAAATGGCAAACCACTCAGTATATTTGCTAAGAAAACCTCAAAAGGGGTCACAGAGATGGACATGACTGAACTACAACATTTTGCATGTAACTCAGGCTTATAGTATTATAGAAAAGGACTACTTGACTCCTCACAATGAGAATTTGGCTCCTTTGCAGCATTCTGAACAAAATGGAGTCGGTATGTTAAAGTGGAAGAATTGCTGCATTGGGAGAGTCAGATGACCAATTGGAAATTCTGGATCTTTCTCTTACCTATAATGGGGCAAGTCATTTTGTCTTTAAGTCTTTGCGCCTCATCTGTAAAATGAAGGAGTTGGACTGGATTGCCGAGGTCCTTGTGAACCTTTGACCCTTCTAGTTCTAAATACTATGATCTTTTAAGGAAATATCCTGGAGAGAAGTTGGTGCCTCCTTTTGCTTTCAGACATGCCACCACTTTGTTTCGGGTCCTTATCACCTCACGCGTGGACTGTTACAGTAATCCGCTTGTTGATCTTCCCACTACAAATCTCGCTCACTCCAGACCATCTTCCGTTCAGCTGCCAAATGACCTTTTTTTCTTTTTCTTTTTTAATTTTTTATTTATTTAAGGCAATGGGGTTAAGTGACTTACCCAAGGTCACAGAACCAGGCAATTATTAAGTGTCTGAGGCCAGATTTGAACTCAGGTACTCCTGACTCCAGGGCCAGTGCTCTATCCCTTGTGCCACCTAGCTGCCCCCCCCACCAAATGATCTTCCTAAAAATAAGTTCCAATTATTCCAGTCCTTGCTCAATAAATTTCAGTGGCTCTCTATCATCCCTAGGATCTAACTTCAAAAATCTTCAGTTTGATTTTTAAAACTTATCACAACCTCTCCTGTCTCTCCTTTTTGCAGCCTTCTAACACATTACTATTCTCTGCTATTCCGCATTACAATGACACTTCCTTTTTTTTTTGCTGTTCCTCAAAAAAAGACAATTCATATCCTGACTGCACTTTCACTGGTTTCCCACTCCCATCTCCCAACTAAGTCTAGAATTCTTTCCTTCATCATTTTTCCTTCTGGCTTCCCTGACTTCCTTCAAGTTCCACAGAAAATTCCACCTGCTTCCAGATCTTCATTAATGTGAATGTCTTCCCTCTTAACTATCTGCAATTTATCCTGTAATATTTTGCTTGTAGAGTTGTTTTCATGTTGTCTCCTCCACAAGAAGTTCAGTGGTAACAGGGATGCCAGGAATACTAGAGTCAGGAACACATCCTCCAGAGTTCAAATCTGGTCTCAGATACTGGTTGGGCAAATTTGTCTTAGTTTCCCTATCAGTGAAAATGATTTGGAGAAGAAAATGACACATGACTCCAGTGTCTTTGCCAAGAAAACCCTAAATGGGTTCATGAAGACTAGGAATTGACTGAAAAACAATCCCCTTTAGGACTATAAGCTCTGGGAGCAGGGACTGTCTTCTACCATTGTTTTCCTAAGCACTTTGCATTCTTTAGCACTTGTATTTCTGGCATATTGTAGATGCTTAATAGAGGGTTGTTGACTGGCTGCAGAACTATTTATTAGACTATAACAGTGTGTTACAATGGAAAAATATTAAATTTGGAGACAGAACTCCTGGATTTGAGTACAAAATTATATTTCAAAAGATTTGTGATTTCACTGATGTTACTTTAATCTGTAACCTTAGACACATCATTTAACTTTTCTGGGCTTTCGTTTCTTCCATCTATCCCCTGCAGAAACTGGCACATTTCTGACAATGGCTCTCCACATGCAGAGGCTAAATTGCCTTCCTTCAAACGAGTGATGATGATGTAAAATGGAAATGCCTTTGAGAGACTATGGAGCATGCAAAGACATTCTGTAACTGATTCTGGTCTTCTAACTACTTGGTTAAAAGATGGTTTTTTTGCCTGATTGCATAATCAGAATAAGGAGTTGTTCTGATCAATCCCCACATATGCCACATGACCTTCAGGAAGTGGGTCTTTATTCTTTTTTATTTAGGTGAGAGGATTAGAGACTTTGGCATTGGAGCATCCAAGTTTTGCAGATAACCTAACATTTGATGCTTCCCCAAATGAAGTGTTACTTCAATAATGATCTTTGGGACTCAGCCCAGTGGTAGCTGAGACAAGAACTTCTCTGGCAGTCATGCCATATTTAGAAATGAACTGGGTGGCACCAATGTTATGTAAAAACCAAGTTAAGCTATCCAGAGACCAAGATTACTTAAGGCAGAACATCTAATAGTGAGGAAAATGCAGTTGGGCTGGGCTGGGAATAATAGAACTAGAGAAGAGACACTCCAAAATCTTCAAGATACTCCTAACATCCCGATGGACAGGTGCAGCCTGGTTCTGGGGGAGTGAGCCAGAATACACTTGCTACATGTTAAATAAAGGTTCAGACTATACTCTTCAGCCTGCATTTCAACTTCTTTCCCTCTTTAATATTTTCTTTGAAGGCTGTCTGATGTCACATATAAAAATGAGAAGAAAGCATTCATTCAATTACTCAAGTCTTTAACCCTCCTTAAGGATGAAATCCAGGTTCTGGTACTAGGGAAATAATCTCTGACCCCTGCTCTGACTCTACCTCACACATGTGTTTTGGTTCTATCAGACATCACTATGAAAGATGCTAAAAGTCAGACCATATAACATCTTTCACTCTTAAGTCAGTCCACACCTGTACTCTTCTGGTATTTTAGTGAAAAAAAGAAGAATTATAATTACAACCTTCTATCACACCCCCAGATCTCAATTAGTCAAACATTTTGTAAGCCATCTAAATGAAGTATTTTCCAAGAGCATTATCTTTTGATCTAGCTTCATTCATAGTTTAGTCAGAAGGAAAAATGTTCCAACAGCTAAGGATTATCCTTAGTGCTTACTTTCCATATTTATAAAAATGGAAGAATTAGATGAGATGTTTTCCAAGATTCTTTCTTGCACTGACAATCCTGTCAATACTTTGGCCTTGTAACTCTTGGAATTGGGAAGAAATGAAATAGGATAAAATGTGCAAGCCTGTATTTTAATTTAATTGTCTGTGCCAAGTATCTTCTGCTTTGGGCTAAGCTTTAAATTTCCTCTGATTCTCCATCCACTAAATCTTCAGTCTGAAGAATGCCACTTTGGGACAGCTGAACTGCTTTCCGAACAAAGTGATCCAGCTTCCTTCAACTTCCTTATTTTGAGATAATATTACCAACATTTGCAAAAAGTAGAAAAAAAATCACCTAGATCATTTTCAATCCAATTCGATTGAACAAGCAATTATTAATCACTACATACAATGGGAATTTTCTATGTGCTACATCTTTCATTCAACTGTGTATTAGTAGAGATATGAGTCTAGTACAGAATGTCACTTGCAAAAATAAAACTGCCTGGTCCCTAAAAATATTCTTAATGGGGATGCTCTTGTAAGTCTCATAAAACTTGAGAAAGTATGCATAAAATTGATATTATTAATTTTTTACTAGGTCACTCTTTTTTCTCTAATAATAAGGTTCAAGATCCCCCCCTTATGAATTTAGTATCTTCCCCTCCTTCAGATATCTTGTGAATCAATCTATCAATGCCCTCAAAATTGGGTCACCTCCAGTCTAGATCTCTTCTTTGCATACTTAATCTAATTCAGCTGCTCTTTCCATATTTATTCTCTTTAGAGCCTTTTCACTTCTTCTATATGAAAGATTCTTAACCTTTTTTGTGCCTTGGACTCCATCAATCTAGTGAAGACTGTGGACCCCTTTAGCAATAATGTTTTCCAGTGCCTGAAATATAATATATAGGATTACAAAGGAAGGCAATTATATTAAAATAAAATTATTTTTTTCCATTCAATATCATGAATGCCTAGAGTGGACACCCTGTTTTATAGGCATATCTAGGATTTATGATTAGAGTTTTTTAAAGTAGTTATCAGTAGAGCAAAATGCTCCCTAAAAGCCTCTCTTCCAAAAAAGGTATTTCTTAACTACATATTAAAAATTTTCAGAACTCTTTGAAAAATATATATCCAGGGTAGTTACCATGGGAACCTGATGGGCCAAATATCTGCCTACAGTCAGGCAGACTACCCAGAATTCCCAGTGGTAGTTTTGTTCTTGACCTTGAATGGACTTCTAAAAGGGGATAAAGAGTCTCCACTTTGCCTAAGGAACCTCTGAGGAAGAAGTGACTACAAGGACTGTATCTTGGCTATTAAAGCAGGAAACAGTGAATGGTCATCACTTGAGATTTCAGGGAGGCTATAGAGGAAAGTATGGTGAGGAAAGGTAGAAATCATTCAAAATTGCAATTTGAATGGAGTAAATTAGCAAAACCAACCATCAGGAGCAAGATAGCAATAAACCAGTTCCCAGGCTTTTGAGATTAACTAATCCCATTTATAATACCTCCTCCAACCCTCTCAAGAAGGTAAACCATTTTTTCATTTACCAAAAAATCCTTTACTTTTGGTTCTCCCCCTTCTGATTCTTGAGAGAAGAACTAGAGAGAAAAAAAGACAGTTTTGTCTCCTTTTAGTTTCTATAAATGACTTTCAGGCAAGTTATATTTTAATGGGTTACTTCCAATATCTAAACTCTTATAAAAACTTTATGGGGGCGGCTAGGTGGCCCAGTGGATAGAGCACTGGCCCTGGAGTCAGGAGTACCTGAGTTCAAATCCGGCCTCAGACACTTAATAATTACCTAGCTGTGTGACCTTGGGCAAGCCACTTAACCCCATTACCTTGCAAAAACCTAAAAAAACCTTTATGGATATTATTGGAACTTTGTGGATATTATTATTACTTATTGAATGTGGTGGGGATAGGGAGGGAGAACTAAAATCTTTTCTTTCAGTGCAAACTGGTGATGAAGGAGGGACAGAGCCAATTAGAGAATAAGAGAGATTCCATGTAATTAGCAACATATTAGTGATTATTCAAGTCCTTGACATTAGTTTTTTTTTGATGAACCTAAGGTGAGAAAAAAAAGAGGTGCTGAAAAAACTGAACTATGAAGAAGAAATTAGCCAACTTTTTTTCCTGAAGACTCTTTGTGATGGTCTGCAACAGACTTGCTGAAAGCCTGGTCTTGGTAGAGAATTTTGGAGAAATGCATGAATTTTAACAAGAATTGGCAAGTGGATGTTGCCTACAGCTCGAGAGCTTCTGCTATTGCTCACACACTCTCCCTAGTGGTTGGAGATAGAATAATAGAAATCGTTGCTCAGTTCTTTCAGACTGATCTCATTTGAGGTTTTCTTGGCAAAGATACTGCAATGGTTTTCCATTTCCTTCTGCAGCTCATTTGACAGATAAGGAAACTGAGACAAAAAGGATAAGATGACCTGTCCAGGGTCACACAATGACCCAAAGCATCTAAGGCTGGATTTGAACTTAGGAAGATGAGTCTTACTAATTCAAGGTCTAGCTCTCCTCTCCACTACCCCTAACAATAGAGATAACCTTATTCAATAACCCTCTGATCTTTTTTTTAAAGCAGTTAATTTGGTAGAGCAAAAGTTCTCTTAAGCAAGATATAAAAATCAAAAAAGTATGCTCATAAAAGGTGTTCATCGGTCATGGAGGAGATCCAGTGCCGAGTTCAAGTTGATGGTGAAGGTAGAATACTAGGCCTGGAGTCAGGAAGACTTGAGTTCAAATGTGACCCCTGACACTAGCTTGGTGACTTTGTATAAGTTACTTCACCTTTGTTTGTCTGTCTCCTCAACTTTAAAATGGAGATATATAATAGTACCTCCCATTGATGATCACAGATCCAGTAGTTGGGTGATACAGGACTTATGGTTCAAGAGAGACAAATGCTAGATATGTAAAATTGAAAATTTTCTGAGGAGAGACAACTGAACCCACAGGAATTAAGAATATAATAATAACAATGTAATAAAATAATAATAATAATAATAATAGAGAACAGAGGCAGAGAGTAGAAGGAGGCAGGGACAGGGTCCTGGAGTATACCCACACCTAAGCATGTGAGAAGTGGTTGGTTGGTGATCCACCAAAAGACACTAAGATTGGATAGGTGGGAGGAGAATAGGAGAAAACAATTTTATGGAAATTCGGGGAGGAGTGAATACAGGAGGAGAGAGTGGTCAACAGCATCAGCCCCTGGCCAGACAGCATCTGAGATATGGGACCTGACCCCTTTTCTCTTAAGGTAGCTGCTGTCAGCACTTGACCAGAATATGAATATACATTCCCTGGGAGGAAAAGGAGAACAAAATACTTACTTTGATAATTCACTTTCTTGTTATTTGTAATCCTACATTATGGTTCAGTGATAGAGTGACTTTTGTATGCTTTTCATTTAAGTTATTGATTTAAAAAATTTCTTTTCAGACCATGACCATTCATTGTCAGAATGAAACTTGCTCATAACAAACTTTCAGAACACTGTGACTACAGACACCTACTTCTATTATTGGTTACTCCTATTTACTTAAAACAACAACAATAAAACCACATTAAAAACTACTTGTATTTACCTGGTGACTTGGAAAGGACTCAGATTATTTAACATAGGTTTCTCCCATTTTTAGAGCTAGGGAGGAAAACAACCTTCCCAGAACATGCTTCATCCCTACCTTCCAAATTCACTGCTCTCTACCTACTTCCACAAGAGGTTCCTGACTCCCAAGAAAAACAGATTTGGATTGCTTCTGGCCTGGCAAGAACTCTTGGTCTACTTTCAAAAGAAATTCTTAAATGGGGGGCCCTTAATTTTAAACAATATGTACATTATAGAAATGGGTTCAAGATCATAAAAATTGTTGTCATTGTCTTGGATCAATTTAATTGTATATAGGGATGCTGAAATTCAGGGAAGCTACTCAAGTCAACCACAAACATTTTATTAAGCTTTTGTCAGGCTATACTAACTGCTAGGTATACAAAGAAAACCAAATATTATCCCTGCCCTGGAGGAGCATAGGAGGGAGAGAACATGCAAACAACTCTATAAACAAGACAAACAGGATAAATGGGAGAAAATCAACAGAGTTGAAGAAAAGGGAATAAGTCTTTATATGACACCTACTATGCTCTAGGACTATGGTCCTCATAACAGCCTGGGGATGTAGATGATGATATTTTTCTCGTATAGAAGTTAAATGGCTTGCCCAGTTAAGTGTCTGAATTCAGATATTCACTGGGCCACCTAGCTGCCTCTATTTACATTTGTTTTTTTGTGTCACAAAATAACATTATTAAATAGGTATTACAGATATTGTACCCATTTTACAGATGGAGAAACTGAGGTTCAGAGAAGTTAATTAACTTGCTTATGATTGTCATTAATAATTAGCAGGAGTAGGGGCATCTAGGTGGCGCAGTGGATAAAGCACCAGCCCTGGAGTCAGGAGTACCTGAGTTCAAATCCGGTCTCAGATATTTAATAATTACCTAGCTGTGTGGCCTTGGGCAAGCCACTTAACCCCATTGCCTTGCAAAAAAAAACAAAAAACAAAAAACCTAAAAATAGTTACCAGGAGTGTAATCTAACCCATGTCTTTCTGACTCTCTAGTCTAATATCCTCTTCATGACTTAATGTAGTGTTCTGAATGTAGTGTCCCAGTAGTTAGGCTCAAAGGATTTTAGATTTGGTAAAGATCTTAGAAATCTTTTGGTTTAACTTTTTTATTTTATGGGCAAAGAAACTAAATCCTCAGAGTCAGAGAATCATAGAATTTATTGCTGGAAGTGAATATAGAGGTCATCTAGCTCATATTTTTAATTTTACAGATAAGAAAACTGAGATCCATAAAGGTTGTTACTTGCCAAATTCAAATAAATGGCAGAGGAAGTCCTCTGAGTTTTTATTTTTTATTTTTTTCACACTTCTCCAAATAGAATTACTTTATTAACAGAGGAACATATAGCTGTTAATTAAGTTGGTCAGACTGACCCCTTTAGTCAAGTCAGTGAAGAATTTCTTTTTTACTGAGATTCTGGAAAAGGAGAATACTGGATGGTTGGATAATTTCACAATTGATAACGACTGGGCAAGGTGGATTGGTCTTCAGGTGTAGATATTATGACCTTCTAACACATCCTTAGTTTGCTAATTACATTATTTGAGCCTCTGCCTCTGGTAATTTTGGCTAGGAGACCAGAACTACACATTTTTATCCCCACCAAAGGGGATCAAACACCCCTAATTTCACAAAGAGGGGCAGAAGAATTGCTTTTTTTGGAGGTGGGGTTCCAGCAAAAACTAGGTTTATTTTGATTGATTAATTATTTTTTCCAATTATATGTAGAGATAATTTTCAACATTCATTTTTGTAAAGTTTTCTCCCTTCTACCCTTCCCTCCCCACACTCTAGAATTGCAAGTAATCTGATATGGGTTATGCATGTACAATAATAACAGTACTTTTTTTTTCACTGCTCCATATATTTCTTGGGCAAAATGACCTGCTAAATCCAAAGGGATGGAAGAGTTAGGATTCAAAACCCAGTGTTTATATCTCTTATATGTTGCTACCTGTGTGTACAACACTGAAAAAATAATTTCCTCTTTCTAGACTTCAGTTTGAATATTGGGGGTGAAGGAAATTAGAAGTTTAGGATAATACGTAAGTTATGAGCCTGGATGACTAAGAGAATGGTGATTTCTTTGGTAGAGAGTTGGAAGAGGGGTGAGATTTTTTTTGGGGGGAGGGTAGAAATAAAAGAGGGACACCTAGGTGATACAGTAGAATGTCAGACCTAGAGTTAGGAAGACTTATTTTCCTGAGTTCAAATCTGACCTCAGACACTTACTAACTGTGTGACTCTGGTCAAGTCATTTAACCTTGGTCTCAGTTTCCTCCTCTATAGGATAAACCAGAGAAGGAAATGGCAGACCACTCCAGAATTTTTGTCAAGAAAATCCCAAATGGGGTTACAAAGAATCAGACTTGACTGAAAACAAATGAACAACAAAGATAATGAGTTCAGTTTTGAACATGTGTTTAAAAGAACAGAAGGAAGCATACTTTAAATCAAACGTCTAAGGAAAGTCAAAATAAAAAATAAATTCTTTATTGTTTGGTATTCTAGGCTGTACTCAGAGAGCAGGGAGGGAACTGTAGTTATTTATCTTAACTTTCTGGGAGCCAAAAAGTCCTGCCAAGTCCAAGGAACAGTGCTTCTCGATAAAACAAGCATCTGACCTTAAGAAGAGGACTTTTGAACAAAAGCAACTTGGAGAGTGGGTAGAATAGAACAAATAGAGCAGCCCTGACCCCAGCAGACTGGAACAGTTCAGCTACTCTGCAAAGCAAGGCTAGAGCCCATGTTAGAATGATGACTCTGCATTAGCCCATGAGGCTGCAGGAGTGAGATGTGATTCATGGCACTGGAAAATGACAGGTCTAATGGAGTGGAAACCCAAACCAAAGGCTGCTTTGGCAACAGTTGCTTGGTATCATCTATATCTGCCTAATAAGTATTGCTCTTCTCCTCTGCCCCCCCCATCCCAATTTGGAGGCACTTCAACTTTTTTTTTTGTAATCTGGACTTGTTATTTCATCTATAATGGAAGAGCTTCAGGTAAGATACTTCTCCCCATGTAGAACAGCACCCTCTCTACAATTTATGATCTTAGAAAGTTGTCTGGACAGTTAGAAGTTAAGTGAATTGCCCAGGGCTGCTTAGAAGGAATCATTTTCTTATCTTTTTTTTATCAAGGCAATGGGGTTAAGTGACTTGCCCAAGGTCACACAACTAGGTAATTATGAAATATCTGAGGCTGGATTTGAACTCAGGTCCTCCTGACTCCGGGGCCAGTGCTCTACTCACTAGAAGGAATCATTTTCCAATTTAGTTACTTACTACCCATGTGACTTTGGCAAGTGGTCTCATATGCAACATTGCATAAAAGTCACTTATTGCTATATTTATTTCCATTAGAATGGCATTGTGGAGTAGTGGTTAGAGAACTACCTAATGAATCAGGGACAGCTGGGTTCAACTGAGACACCTCTGATACACAATGTTTGCATGTGCAAGCCATTAACTTCTTAGTGCCAGCAACCCTCTAAGGCTTGTTCCATTCCTTTGTTGTAGTCTTGCCTGACTCTTTGTGACACTATTTGAAGTTTTCTTGGCAAAGAAACTGGAGTAGTTTGCCATTTCCTTCTCTGTTTTGTTTTACAGATGTGAAAACTAAGGCAAAGAGGGTTAAGTGACTTGCTCAAGGTCACACAGCTAGTATCTGAGATGAGATTTGAACTCAGAAAGATGAATCATATATATATATATATATATATATATATATATATATATATATATATTCCATTTTACAGATAAAGAAATGTCATCAAGGGTGTGCATCCAGAATTACAAAGCTAATAAGTGACCAAGGTCAGAACTCAAATCCAAGTCTTTGGTTCCAAGTCCAAGTCCAAGTCCAAGTCCAAGTATTAATTCTGTTCTGCCATAGTTTGCTCATTCTCATTCATATTCAAACCTTCCAGCCACATCCCACCCAAAGTGCTCAGTATTCCTCCTTACTATTATATCCATGTCTCTTGGCATTTGTTTACTCCTCTCCATCTTCTGCTCTGTGATGCTCTTAGGTAGCTACACTAAAAAGGTCAACTTCCTCTTCCACCAGGCAATCATTCAAATGCTTGAAGAGTGATGTTAAATCTGCTAAGTCAAAGTCTAGAAGTTAAACACCTCCAGTTTCTCCAGTCCTGTTACTTACTAGCCATCTGACTGTGGTGCGTCACATTTAAAAAAATTATTTACACATTACTAAGAGTCTTGTTGTAAGAGTAAACATAACCCCCCCCAAATAAAAAAACCTTATGAGAAGTAAAATGAAAGAAAGAAAAAAATGTGCTTCAGTCTGTGTTCTGATACCATCATCTCTGTCTCTGGGGTGGATCACATTCTTCATCAGAAAAGTTACTTCCATATTTTTCCACAGTTACTGTTGCTGATTGTCATTCCCTCTATCCATTTCTCCCCACTCCCAATTATTATATTTTCTCTCTCCTTTCACTCTGTCCCTCTTCAAAAGTGTGCTGTGGGGCAGACAAGTTGTGCAGTGGACCAGCCCTGGGGCCAAAAGGCCCCAAGCCTACATTCCCCCGCAGAGATCCAGCAAGCACCCAGCCTTGAGGTCCTGGACAGGCCATCCAACCCCACCACCTTGCAAAAAGTAAAAAAGAAAATGTATTCTATCTGACTGTTCTCTCCCATGATCTACCTTCTCCTCTATCCCCTACCTTCCCCCTCCCTTCCCTCATCCCCTTTCTCCTATCCCCTTTCTCTCTTTTTCTTCTAGATTTCTATGCCCTATTAAGTATATATGTTGCTTACTTTCTGAGCCATTTCCAATGAGAATGAAGACAATCCCCCTCACCTTCCCCCCTTTCATACCATTGCAAAAGCTATTTCTTGACTCTTTTACATGAAATATCTTAGTTTATTCTACCTCTCCTTTCCTTTCTCCCAGGTACATCACATTCTTGAACCATTACCCAAGCTGGAGAATACTTTGAGAAAAATACTTTGTAATAGTATAACCTATACCAGATTATTTCTTATTCTAGGGAGGAGGGAAGGACAAAACTTTACAAAAATCACTGTTGAAAACTATTTTTAAATACAGTAGAAAAAATAAATTAAAAATAAAACTTAAAAAAGAAAAGTACTCTGTAGAGCATGAAATCCTATAGAAATGTAAACTATTCTGAGTATTGGTATGATTTGCTATTGTTCAGTCACTCAGTCCTGTCTGACTCTTCATGACCCTGAGGACCATAGCACCTCCATTTGATATTATTATCATCTGCTTTTGTGATTCAGAGAGGCAGGAGATCTGTAGACATTCTTTGAGTTAATGTTCAAGCAGTAACATTGTGAATCCATTTAATCATCTATCTCATCATAGAACCTTACTATGTTTCTTTGCTGGTGTCATGTCTATGACCTACCATAGTACCAATGCCTGTGGTCTATCTCATGCCATTAGATAAGCTTTGGCACCAATGAGGTCAGACAAGGTATTCTTCAAGTGTCCTATATATACTGACTGCTCTGCTTGGGATGCGGTAGGAATATAGTATTCTAACTAGCCTGTAGTAAAGTGTAAAGAGTATAGGACATATTGACTATGACAATTTACTTTGCTTCTCTGTGCCTTAGTTTCTTCTTCTGAGAGGATTGGACTAAATGATCTTTAAGCTGTAGTCTAGTTATGATCCCATGGTTCTAGTCCTGGTCATCCCTTTAACTCACCATATGACCCATGATAAGTCATTTGATGGACCTCAGTTTCTCAACTCTGAGATAAGGGTTGGGGTAGTTCTTATCTAATGGTCCTTTGCATTTCCAGAATTCTGTGGTTCTGATTCAAGAGATGTATGGAACTAGTCACAGAACCACAGGTTATCTAAGAGGGGATCTCTGATATCTTTTAGCTCAATCTGTACCTGAAAGAAACATTCATTCCTACAACATTTCCTCCTCCTCACTTTGAAGAGAGTTCCAACAATAAGGAATTCACTACTTACCAAGGCAGCCCATAGATAGTTCTAATGACTAGGGAGTCTTTGGGTAGGGTAAAAATCTGCCTCAAGAATGTCTAAATTTTGCTCCTCATTCTGCCCTCTGGGGCAAAATGGAATGATCTGATCTACTCTTTCTGCAGGGATCAACTCTTTGAATATATGAAGACACTGCCTAAACTCCTGTTACTTTTGTCACAATTTCTCAGAAAGCAACCCCATTCCCCTATACCACCATCTTGCCTCCCACAGTGCTTTTGTCACAGGCTTTTGGTGAAAATTTGCTGACAAACCAACATGGTTTCATGATGGGACTATCACATTGCCAGACAGAGAACCATAGAATCATAGATGACAACCCAGAAGAGATTTAAGAAACTAAAGCCAAGGGAGGTTAAATGTCTTAGGGGGACATACAAGTAGAAAGCTGGAGTTTGATGTCTGGTTCTTTGATTCAAAATTCCAGTATTCTTTCCTCTATAAGGGACCTCTTAAAATTCATGATGTCCAAAGTTTGTGTATCACTTTCATTTAAGGGCAGGAATTTCAAGTCATTGATCCCAGGACAGTTGCATTCAAGAAATCATACTAGCTCATGATTTTTCTCCAGAGTGTCACTTACCTGAAAATTTTCATTTCCTCCCACTAATCCCTGACTAGTCTAGCCTTGGAGTTTGACTACTTTCTTTCAGTTCTGGGATTTATGATCCTATGACCCGAATGGCCTTTTGTTTCTTTGAGTTGGAAAGGTTCCCTGAAATGTTTGTTTATCATTCATAAGAGCATGAAATATCTCATCAGGATGAGGCTGAAATCTGCTTACAGTCATAAATAGTTGTTCATTGACTGAATCACACCCTGGGTCTCCTTTTCCACATTACATAGCTCTGGCTTGCAGCTGTAGAGGAGAAGTGTGCAGTGCATGCTGGTTAGTCTGCTGTCAATAGGAAAGGAACTGACTGTTCTCCCGGCATGCCAGAGAAGAGAAAGTGAGACTGGAAAACCAGACTAGAGGATGAAAGCAATAGAATGGAGAACTGTGGAAGCAAGTTGCTAGAAAATTTACTCACTCAGGAGTCCTGGTAGAAATCTGAACAGTGGCTCCCTTGCTTCTTCCTTAGGAAAACTTGTGGGCTACAAGCAGTTGGTCACGACTGGTTGCCTTCTTCCTGCATCTCCAGCAAATAAACTCACGAGCTGCCCCTGGAAAGGGTCTGCTGCCCGAAATGAAGCAGATGGTAATAATTAGCCAGAAAATCATTGCTGGAAAGTTCCATATCCAAGCACGGCCCCTGGTGAGCAATGGACACACCAAAGCCTGCCCCTTGCCTAGGGGTATTTTACTCTCACCTCCCAGGGGAGGTGACTCAATATTGTGTCTGCTTCTTATTCCTGTCTGTGCCTCCTTGAAGCCTCCTTAAAAAAAAAAAAAGACAAAAACCCCACAACTTTTTAATTATAGGTAAGACCCCCAAAACAAGGTTTACTTGTTTCTCTTCTGGGGCTGTGAAATCTAGGGGATGCTGAGAGATGCTTTGAAGACAGTTAATAGGTTTGGGGAGAAGAGACAGATATTTGTAAGGAGGGGTCAGAATTTGGGGTAATTATGAAAATAAGTAGCAGAGTTCAGAGACAAATCACAGAGTATGGGGACAAGGAAGAATTTGGAGAGATAACAGAGCCAGTTTAGAAAGAATTTAAGGACAAGAGATATAGGTGATTTGGAGATAGACCATTAGGACAGATCTTCAACTAGCTTTGGGATTTGTATACCTAGATCTACCCAGACTTATTTTGGGGAGTGGCCTGTGTTTAGAAGTAAGAGTAAAACTTTTCTAGTTTGAATTCTTTTGGTCCCATGTCCTCCTTAAAAAAAAACTAGTGTTAAGGAATCAGAGCCTGAATTCTAAAGGAGGTAGTGTCAAAAACATTTAGTTTGAAAAACTTTGGGGGGAAATCTATGTTTCCCCCCAAAAAATTTTCCACTAGCTATTTTTTTGCCAGACAATGGGGTTAAGTGACTTGCCCAAGGCCACACAGCTAGGTAATTATTAAGTGTCTGAGGTCAGATTTGAACTCAGGGACTCCTGACTCCAGGGCCGGTGCTCTATCCATTGCCCTACCTAGCCGCCCCATGACTGATATTCTTGTTTGAGTTTCATTTTTTTTAACTTGAAACCCAGGAAAATAACTGTGGAAGAATTATAATTTTATCAACAATTTACATGGGAGTTTGAATAAAAAGTCTCTCTAAAGGACAGTGAATAGACCAAGGGAATTATTTATTTTTTTATAAAGATTTTATTTATTTTGAGTTTTACAATTTTTCCTTTAATCATACTTCTCTCCCCCCACCCCCCACAGAAAGCAATTTGCCAGTTTTTACATTGCTTCCATGGTATACATCGATCCAAATTGAATGTGATAAGAGAGAAATCCTATCCTTAAGGAAGAAACCTAAAGTATAAGAGATAGCAAGATCAGACAATAAGATATCAGTTTTTCCCCCCTAAATTAAAGGTAATTGTCCTTGCTCTTTTTTCAAACTCCACATTTGTTTCTCTGGATACAGATGGTATGCTCCATTGCAGAATAGCCCCAAATTGTCCCTGATTGTTGCACTGATGGAATGAGCAAGTCCATCAAGGTTGATCATCACCCCCACGTTGCTGTTAGGGTGTACAGTATTTTTCATTTTTCTGGTTCTGCTCATCTCACTCAACATCAGTTCATGCAAATCCCTCCAGGCTTCCCTGAATTTCCATCCTCAAGGGAATTATTGAAACATTATTAGGATACTATAAGTTTTGGAATTAAAGGTCAGGAGGACCTGAGTTCAAATCAGACCTCAGATATTTAATAATTACCTAGCTGTGTGACCTTGGGCAAGTCACTTAACCCCTTTGCCTTGCAAAAAAACCTAAAAAAAAAGAATAAACTAAAGATAAATATTAGGCATTTCATGAACATGCCTGTTCAGGACGTCTCTTTAGAAGTAAATGTATTTGTGAGCAATTTTTTTCCTATATGAAGTATATTAAAAGTAAAATATAGAAGAAAAATTTCAGATGACTATCTTGAAAATATTCTGTGCATCACCATAATCTCTTTCAAACCAGATATAGATGCACTAGTATCTAAAAAGTAGGCTCAATATTCCAATTAAAAAATGGCAAGTTCAGGGGCAGCTAGGTGGCGTAGTGGATAAAACACTGTCCTTGGAGTCAGGAGTACCTGGGTTCAAATCTGGTCTCAGACACTTAATAATTGCCTAGCTGTGTGGCCTTAGGCAAGCCACTTAACCCCATTTGCCTTGCAAAAAAACCCCCTAAAAATGGCAAGTTCTTACTTTTTGCTTAAAAATGGATGTTTTATTATTACACTCATTATTTTTATTATACTTTATTATATTGTATTATTTTACTCATTGGTAATATGAGTTACATTGTAGTCATAAACAGACATTAAATTCTATATGCAGCCCTTGACAACTTTTTAAATGGGCAATGTGGCCCATAAGAGCTGAATGGTTGGACACCCATCTTTTAGAGACTAGATTAGGTGTTCCTTTCATATCTTAAATCTGTGATTTTATTATTCCAAGAAACTAAACAACTTGTAGAACTGATATAATAAGTTGTTTTTCATATTTAATTTTTATTTTTAAAAATTACATGTAATAACAAATTTCAACTTTATTTTTTTTAATTTTGAGTTCCAAATTCTCTCTCTCCCCCTCTCTCTTCCCCCTCTTTGGTAAGGCAAGCAATTTGATATAGATTATTAATGTGCAGTCATGTAGAGCATATTTCCATATTAATCATGTTGCAAAAGAAAACACAGACTCCCCCAAAATTCAACAAGAAATATGAAGTTTTAAAAAAATGTACTTTGATCTGCATTCCGGAGGTAGATAGCATTTCCCATCATAAGTCCTTTGGAATTGTATTACACTGAGAACAGCTAAGTCATTCATAGTTGATCATTATAAAATATTGCTTTTACTGTGTACTGTGTACAGTTTTCCTGGTTTTATTCACTTAACTTTGCATCAGTTCATGTAGGGCTTCCTAGGTTTTTCTGAAGATATACTGCTTGTCATTACTTACAGCATAATAGTATTCCATCACAATCATATATCATGAATTGTTCAGCCATTCTTTAACTGGACATGCCCTCAATTTCCAAATCTTTGTCCTCACCAAAAAAGCTTCTATAAATATTTTTGTATATGTAGATCTTTTTGCTTTAAAAAAAGGCTCTTTGCGATACAGATGTAGTAATGGTATTGCTGGGCCAAAGCGTAGGCATAGTTTTATAGCCTTTTGGGCAAAGCTCCAAATTATTCTCCAGGAGAGTTGGATCAGTTTACAATTCAACTAATAATGTATTAGGGTCCCAATTTTCTCACATCCTCTTCAGCATTTGCCATTTTCTTTCTCTGTCATATTAGCCAACTTGATGGGTATGAGTTGGTACCTGTTTCATTTTAATTTGCATTTCTCTTTCATATAACTATATTACCTATGATTTATTTTTCTGAAATTTGCCTGTTCATATCTTTTTACCATTTGTCAAATGACTTGTATTTTTGTAAATTTGCCTTCCCATGAGTAATTAATATTTCTACAGTTGTTTAGAACTGACTTTATTTGTGTGAAAATCATTTTGTAATTGTTTTCATATTGTTCCTGGGTTTGCCTTGGCAGGTTGACTTCAAAATATTTTATATTTTCTACAATTATATTAAAAGAAACTTTTTTTAATCTCTTCCTGATGGACTTTGCTGACAATATATAGAAATGCTAATGATTTATGTGGATTTACTTTATATCCTCCAACTTTGATGAAGTTGTTAATTATTTCAGCTAGTTTTTTGATTCTCTAAGTATATCATCATGTCATATTCAAAAAGCATTAGTTTATTGCTGCACTGCTTATTCTAATTCCTTTAATTTCTTTTTCTTCTCTTATTGCCTTGGCTATCATTTCTAGTACAATATTAAATATTAAATTCTAGTACAATATAAATTAAATTGCTTCTCTCCTGATCTTATTGGAAAGACTTCTAGATTATTCCCATTACAGATAATGCTTACTGATGGTTTAAGAAATATACTATTTAACATTTTAAGAAAAATTCCATTTTACCTATGTTTTCTAGTATTGTGGGTGTTTTTTTTAAACAATGAGTGTTGTATTTTGTCAAAAGCTCTCTTTGCATCCATTGAGGTAATCATATGATTTTTGTTGTTTTGTTATTGATTTGGTTAAGCATGCTGATAGTTTTCCTAATATTGACAGCCCTGAAATCCTGATATAAATCCCACCTAATCATAGTCTATGATCTTTGTCATATATAGCTATAATCGACTTGCTAGTATTTTATTTAAAAGTTTTGCATCAATATTCATTAGAAAAATGGTTTATAGTTTTCTTTCTCTATTTGATTCTTCCTACTTTAGTTATCAGTATCATATTTGTGTTGCAAAAGAAATATGACCGCACTCCTTCTTTGTCCATTTTCCCAAATAGTTTATATAGTATTGGAATGAATTGTTCTCTAATTGTTTGGTAGAATTCACTTGTAAATCCATCTGGTTCTGGGAATTTTTCCTTTAAGGAGATCATTTATGGCTTGTTCAATTTATTTTTTCTAAGAAGTGAGTATTTTAATATTCGATTTCTTCTTTAACCTAGTCAATCTATACTTTTGTAAATATTCTTTCATTTCACTTAGTTGTTAGCTTTATTGACAGACATATAATTGGACAAAATAGCTGCTAATAATTGCTTTAATATCTTTGGTGGTGAATAAAATTTTTTTAAATCAAGTTAACCAATGGTTTATCTATTTTATTTTATTTTCCCCATAAAACAAATTCCTAGTTTTATTTATTAGTTCAATGGTTTTCTTTCTTTCAATTTATTAACTTCTCCTTTGATTTTCAGGATTTCCAATTTGTTATTTAATTGGGAATTTGTTCCTTTTCTAGTTATTTTTAGTTGCAAACACAATTCATTGATCTGCTTGTTCTATTTTATTGATGTAAGCATTTAGAGATATAAATTTTCTCCTAAGTACTGCTTTGGCTGCATCCCATTAGTTTTGGTAAGTTCATGTTAAGTTTTGAATAAAACATTTAGTTGCAAAAGATAGATACTTTTTTCTAGCAGGATCTGTCAGGAAGAGAACATACAGTCAAAAGAGTCACTGAAGGGAAATAGGGCAAAGAAGGGCAAAGTTAGGGGCTAATGAAAAACAAATTCCTGTGCTTGTAGTTATGCTTAGGCCTCATCCTGATGAACTGAAAAGAGCAGTAAATTTGGAGCAAGGGTGCTAGTAAATGTTTAATAATCAGTTCTTTCCCTGCCCCCAAAACATTACATATAGACACACATTTAAGTTTAATCTTCATTACTAATATTTTCTCCATCACTTTCATAAGTCTAGAAAATCAACAAACCAAAAAAATGAAGTCCTAAGTTATAACTTTGTTGATTTCAGAGGTGTTAATGCTCACATTGAACATTAACAATTGGTTCTCCTGGTCCTGAGCTGACTTCAGCATATCAATGATTTGTGGTCAGAGGACTTGAATTCAAATCCTACTTGTATGATCATAGACAAATCACTTCTGTTTTCTGAGTTTTCAGTTTTCTCTTTTGGAAAACACAGAAGTTGAATTTGATAACCTCTATTGGCACTTTCAATCTTTAAACTCTTTTGCTTTCTTGAGAGATACTTGAGGAAATCCAGATTCCAGAAAATAGTTTTTGGTTGAAAAGATAAGTCAAAATGGAATCATTTGCTCTTAAGGGATTGATTTTTCTTTTATATACAAGAAATAAAATTCTCTGTCCAGGGGAAAGAAGTCAGTAATATTTTAGGGCATGGTCCTAGGAGAGGGAAATACTTTAGACTACCCTAAGATTTACTCAACTTTAAATGAGTTAGCAGTGAATGTGATATTACAGTTAAATTTAGACTACATTAAAAGAGGCATATGCAGCATCCAGAATGTGAGACATTAAAGGGCCATAGATTTGGACATGGAAGGGAATTTATTTTACAGATGACAAAACGGAGATTTAAAGTGATTAAGTGACTTGTCTAAGGCCAAACAGTAAGTGGCAAAACCAGACCCTTCTGATGATAATCTGCTCTTTTCTCTGATTCCTCAAGGTTTGCCTCCTAAAAGACTCATTCTCCTTTGCCCTGGTCAGAACCTATCTAGAATATTGTGACAATTTGGGGCATCATATGTTAGGATGGATACCTATATCTGCACTGTGTCCAGAGGAGAGCATCCAGGATAATGAGGGCACAGGAGACCATGCTGAAGATGAATTGAACCTGCCTCTGAAACTAAATTTACAGTTTATTATACCAAATTGCCTATACTTGTTCTGTTCGACCTCTGAAGACAGAATAAGAACCATTGCATGAAGATAACAAGGAAGCCCACTTTAGCTCAATCTAGGGAAAAATTTCCAACTGATTAGAGCTCTGTGAAAGGGAAAATGATCAGCTTTGAGAGCATTACTGGCAGTCCTCAAGCAAAAGATGGAGTATGTTTGAACTGTTGGAGAATGTATTCCTATTCAGGTATTGGTGGGACTATATGAACTCTCAGGTCCCTTCCAACCAGAAAATTTTATGATTTGATGGCTTAAATAGAAATTTATTCCTTACAATTTGAAGAGGCATGTTTTATTGTAAAATGTGTAATTTCTTTTAAAAACACACCTTTACATCATGACCATGGCAATGAAAATGTCAAAACAAGCAACCCCCCCAAAAAATAATAATTATATAATTACAATGATAAGGATCCTAGCGCTGAAAAAGAATGTGGTGGTGGTATTATATACACTGCCAGATTTAGTTGATGTGTTGATTAGCTTTGCAAATTCTTTCCAACTTCAAAAAAATCTTCATTACAAATGACAAGTTGAAGGTAAGGGAGGAGAAAGAATATATTCAAAAATAAAGATGATATTCTGCTCATATCATTCTCATCATTTCATATAAATCTTCCCTTGTTTCTCTGAAATTGTTCCTTTCATAATTTCTTATGTACAATAATATTGCATTACATTTATGTACCATAACTTGTTCAGTCATTCTCCAGCTGATGGTTATTCACACTGTTATCAATGTGTGCAAGAATTGAAAGGACAAATGATGGTAAAGCTATGCTTCAGATGTAGCTTAGAGATGACTCTGAATTAGACTAGCTAAAACAGACTCCCAATTCAATTTAATTCCACAAAAATTTATTAAGAGAGGGCAGCTAGGTGGTACAGTGGAGAGAGTATTGGCTCTGGAGTCAGGAAGCCCTAAGTTCAAATCTGACCTCAGACACTTATTAATTACCTAGCTGTTTGACCTTGGGCAAGTCATTTAACCCCATTGCCTTGCAAAAACTCAAAAAAAATTATTAAGTGTTTACTATAGATGGTACTATGATGGAAATACAAAGGAAAAAAGAGAAAGTCTGGTCTCCAAGCGACTTACATACTACAATAGACATTATATGATAAATGTATCAGATCTTTGAAAGCTCCTACCTTCATCATTTGAAGTTCTGTAGATTCATTAATCAATGCAAGTGATTCCATCTACATAGATTACTACCCCTCTACTTAGCAGTTAGTCATTGATAGTTGCAGAGGTTAAAAAATTAATCATCCTTTGATCAGGTTAGTGATGAATCTTTTTGAACTTAGTGAGGCTGGTTGTCAAAACAGAGATTTCTAGTTCATGAACCCAAGTTCTACGATGGTGAAAATTTCCCTTTACAATGCAAATGCTATCCAGACATAGGATTAATGCAATGGCCTATGACTTAGTGAGCTGATGCAGCTAGATATTGACTGGAATTCATCATTTGGTTCTTACAGAATCTTCCATAAGCACTATGGGTCCCCTCTGCCTGAAGGGACATCCTGCCACGTGCCATGTGCTATGGCACATCAATAATTGTAGCAACATGTGTGTTCTATTGCTCTTGACTCAGTAATATAATCAGATATACATTAAGAATGAGTGTGCATAAGTGAATTCTATCAAACATTTAAGGAACAATTGATTCCAATTCTATATAAAATTTTTGGAAAAATAGGTGAAGACAGAACTCTGCCTAACTCTCTCTATGACACCAATATGGTGCTGATACCTAAACCAGAAAGAGTTAAAACAGAGAAAGAAAATTATAGCCCTATCTCTCTGATGAATATAGATGCAAAAATCTTAAATAAAATCTTAGCAAAATGATTACAATAAGTTATCCCTAGGAAAATACATTATGGTCAAATGGGTTTTGTCCCAGGAATGCAGAGTTGGTTCAATATTAGGAAAACTGTTAGTATAATTAATTATATCAAGAACATACCTATAAGAAATCATATGATCATATCAACAGATGCCGAAAAAGCTTTTGACAAAATACAGCACCCATTCCTAATTAAAAACACTAGAGAGCATAGGAATAAATGGATTTTTTCTTAGAATAATAAGCAGTATCTATCTGAAACCATCAACAAGTATTATATTCAATGGGGAGAGGCTAGAGGTATTCCCCATATTCGATATTGTATTAGAAATGTTAGCTTCAACAATAAGAGAAGAAAAAGAAATTGAAGGAATTAAAATAGGGAAGGAGGAGAAAAAACTCTCACTCTTTGCAGATGACATGATGGTATATCTAGAGAATACCAAAAAAGTCAACTAAAAAACTACTTGAAATAATTAGCAACTTTAGCAAAGTAGCAAGATATAAAATAAACCCTCATAAATCCTCAACATTTCTATATATGACTAGCAAGAGACAGCAGAAAGAGCTAGAAAGAGAAATCCCATTCAAAGTAACCTCAGACAAAATAAAATACCTGGGAGTCTACCTGCCAAGGCAGACTCAAAAACTTTCTGAAAACAATTACAAAACTCTTTTCACACAAATAAAATCAGATTTAAATACCTGGGCAAAATATAACCAGAAAAGGATTATGATCATTGTTGGAAGGGTTGTGGGAAATCTGGGACACTATTACATTGTTGGTGGAGCTGTGAATTCATCCAGCCTTTCTGGAGAGAAATTTGTAACTGCGTCCAAAGGGCAACAAAAATGTGCATACCCTCTGATCCAGCAATACCACTACTGGGTCTATACCCTGAAGAGATGATGAAAAAAGGTAAAAACATCACTTGTACAAAAATATTCATAGCAACCCTGTTTGTGATGGCAAAGAATTAGAAATCAAGTAAATGTCCTTCAATTGGGGAATGGCTTAGCAAACTGTGGTATATGTATGTCATGGAACACTATTGTTCTATTAGAAACCAGGAGGGATGGGAATTCAGGGAAGCCTAGAGGGATTTGCATGAACTGATGCTGAGTGAGATGAGCAGAACCAGAAAAACACTGTACACCCTAACAGCAACATGGGGGTGATGATCAACCTTGATGGACTCACTCATTCCATCAGTGCAACAATCAGGGACACTTTGGGGTTCTCTGCAATGGAGAATACCATCTGTATCCAGAGAAACAACTGTGGAGTTTGAACAAAGTAAAAGGATTATTTCCTTTAATTTTGGGGAAAAGCCTGATATCTTATTGTCTGATCTTGCTATCTCTTATACTTTATGTTTCCTCCTGAAGGATATGATTTCTCTCTCATCACATTCAATTTGTATCAGTGCACAACATGGAAACAATGTAAAGACTGACAAATTGCTTTCTGTGGGGGGTGGGGGGAGGGAAGTAAGATTAGAGGAAAAATTGTAAAACTCAAAATAAATAAAATCTTTAATAAATACCTGGGCAAACATCAACTGTCCATGGAAGGCTGAGCTAATATAATAAAAATGACAATTCTACCAAAAAATAAACTACCTGTTGTAGCACCCTACCAATCAAAATTCCAAAAAATTACCTTAATGAGTTAGAAAAAGTTTTAAGTAAATTTATATGGAGAAATAAAAAGTCAAGAATTTCCAGGGATTCAATAAAAAAAGTGCAAAAGAAGGCACCTTAGCCCTACCAGATCTAAAATTATATTATAAAGCATCAGTCCTCAAAACTGTCTGGTATTGGCTAAGAAATAGAGTCATGGATCAGTGGAATAGACTTGGTGCAATTACAGGAAATGGTTATAGTAATCTGCTATTTGATAAACCCAAAGAGTTCAGCTATTGGGATAAAAACTCTCTCTTTGATAAAAACTGTTGGGAAAATTGGAAGTTAGTATGGAAGAAATTTAAATTAGACCAACACCTCACACCCTATACCAAGATAAGATCCAAATGGATACAGGATTTAGTCATGAAAAACAATATTATAAGCAAACTAGAAGATCAAGGAATAGTTTACCTGTCAAATCTATGGAAAGGGAAACAAGATAGAGAACATCATTCAAAACAAACTAGATAATTTTGACTACATTAAATTAAAAAGCTGTTGCATAGACAAAACCACTGTAACCAATATCAAAAGAAATGTATTTAAAAATGTATTTTTGCAACTAGTATTCTGACAAAGGATTCATTTCTAAAATATACAGAGAACTGAGTCAAATTTTCAAAAAAACAAGCCATTTTCAGTTGACCAATAGTCAAAGGGTATGCAGGCAATTTTCAGCTGAGGAAATCAAAGCAACCCATAGTCATATAAAAAAATTGCTCCAAATAATTACTTATTAGAGAAATGCAAATTAAAGCATCTCTGAGATATCACCTCACAGCTCTCAGACTGGCCAATATGACCAGAAAGGACAATGATCAATGTTGGAAGGGATATGGTAAATCTGGGACTCTAATGCATTGTTGGTAGAGCTGTGAACTCATCCAACCTTTCTGGAGAGCAATTTGGGATTATGCTCAAAGGGCAACAAAAATGTGTATACCCTTTGATCCAGCAATACCACTACTGGGTCTATACCCTGAAGAGATAATGAAAAAGGGTGAAAACATCACTTGTACAAAAATATTTATAGCAGTCCTGTTTGTGATGGCAAAAAATTGGAAATTAAGTGAATGTCCTTCATTTGGGGGATGGCTTAACCAACTGTGGTATATGTATGTTATGGATCACTGTTGTCCTATTAGAAACCAGGAGAGATGGGAATTCAGAGAAACCTGGAAGGATTTGCATGAACTGATGCTGAGTGAGTTGAACAGAACCAGAAAAACATTGTACACCCTAACAGCAACATGGGGGGTGATGATCAACCTTGATGGACTTGCTCATCCCTTCAGCGCAACAACTAGGGACAATTTTGGGCTATCTGCAATGGAGAATACCATCTGTATCCAGGGAAAGAATTATGGACTTTGAACAAAGACCAAAGACTATTACCATTAAATTAGGAAAAAAACCCGTTATATTATTATGTAATTTTACTATCTCATACTTTATTTTTCTTCTTTAAGGATATGATTTCTCTGTCATCACTTTCAACTGAGATCAACGTATAACCCCTTCTGGGTGGGGGGGGAAGCAAGAATGGGAGAAAATTTGTAAAACTCAAAATAAATAAAATCTTACTTAAAAAATGAGTGTGCAGAGTCAGATCAGGGTTGGGTTGGGTAAAAATTGAACAAATAACCTCTCCCATAATTTTGACTTTGTACATAAAACTACCCTTTTATAGACATTATCAACTAATATAGGTGTCTCTATCCTCCCCATTACAGTGCATTCAATCTAACATTGACTCTTTTCAGTTGTGTCCATTTATTGTTGGGAGCTCAAGGACCGTTTCTTTATGGTCAAAGAAACTTTACAGGTTTTGCTTTCTTATTTTTATGTTTTATCCCATCTGCCATATTTTACCAGTACAATGTAAGTGGGCAAGCTTTGTGACCCTAGACCATCTCTTCATCCCCTGTTCTTTGAAATATTAGGTCTTTTATGGATGAGCTTCAAGGGCAACTTTCCAAGCTCATTGAAAATCTATTTCCCAGTAGTTATCTCATACTCTCAACCTGATTGGCTCTTATATCCTGAATTCTAAAAATAGATTTTCTGATTTATGTTTCACTATAGCACAGCTCAGTTCCCTCAAATGACTATTTTTCCTTCTCTTTTCAATTAAATTGGCAGATGTCACCTCCTTCATGATGTTTCCACTGATCTTAGTTTAAGATCTTCTCTTTTCTTCAGAAATTTCTGGTCTGCATTTTGTTATTTTTTTCACCTGTATTAGAGCAATTTGTGTATGTGTCTTCCCCTCTGTTACACTGTAAGTTCCCCAAGGGTAGGAACTATTCCAGCCCTTAGCAAAGTGATGCTAGTGTGGGTTTGTGCATCAGGAATGAGCATTAGGGCCTCCATCCATATTCAGTAGGGCAGAAACTGGTATTTAATTCTGCTCTGTACTTCTTTCAGGGCTGGCATATCCTGTTCAGAACAACCTGACCTTGGAATTCCAGGGAACTGTGTGAGAGAGATTGAATAAGTGGATGGTGAGTAGGTTCTGGCTCATCTGTAGCTGTTTGGGTTTCTACTCTTTTCTTTTTTCCTGTAGGTATTTTATAAGAAATTCAGATAGGGAAATCACTAGCATTTATGTATCACTTTAAGATTTTTTTCTTTTCCTTTTTCTTTTTTTTAAGTTTTTGCAAGGCAAATGGGGTTAAGTGGCTTGCCCAAGGCCACACAGCTAGGTAGTTATTAAGTGTCTGAGGTCAGATTTAAACTCAGGTACTCCTGACTCCAGGGCCTGTGCTCTATCCACTGCACCACCTAGCCGCCCCTCACTTTAAGATTTTCAAAGCATTTCACAGGTATTATCTCATTTCATCTTCACAATGGGAGGTCAATTACTGGGAGGTAAATTACTAATATTATTCCAATTTGACAGTTGAGGAAACTGAGGCTGAGAGCAGCCAAATGACTCATTCAGAGTCACATAGAAAATATCTGCTATAGATGTTCTTATCTGACCTATCCATCATTCTATCCCCTGCTGTATATAATCTAGAAAGAGTATATATTGGATAGTTAGCCAGAAGCTCTAGTTATATGTAGGACTTTCCCTGATTTTCTTGTGGTCCATAGTTGGGTCTTGTACTGCTTGAGCAGAATGTACATTCCATTTGGGATCCAAGTGATGATGACGTATTCTTTAGTGTTTGCCCCCAGAGTTGTATAACATCGTTTAAAAACTGAATTTGTCTAGTGTGGGCATCTTCGAGACAGACCAAGACAATAGCCCCTTTTCAATTTTTTTATTACATTGAATTGAATTCTCATTGTTTTTCAAAAAAGTTTGGCTTCTGTCCTTGGAACTCTCCAGTTTCTATTGTTCATTTCTTCCCCACCCATCTCCAGGGTGATCTGTTAGCCAAATATGGGAGCAACTACAATTATATTGAGATTTCTTTTTATTACTAACAAACAAGGGTACACAGAACACAGCTATAATTATTTTAAAGGAGCTTGTTTACTATGTGGTATAATATTAAAGACAGATTCAGAAAGGGTTTGGTTCAGAAACTGAATGAGTCAGCTCTACCCTTAACTCACAGGAGTCTTTGTTTAGTGGTATATGTCACACTAAGTCTCTGCTGGGCTGGAGTAATTCAGATGGGATTTAATAATGCCGACAACACCTCACATTTCTATAGTGTTTCCCATGGAAACTTTGTAAAGTTGGTATTATTACTACTAGTAACATCACTTTTAAAATTTTCAAAGTGCTTTATAAGTTATCTCATTTGATTCTAACAAATAGGTACTACTGTTACTTCTATCTCATTTGATTCTAACAAATAGGTACTACTGTTACTTCTATTTCATAAATAAGAAACTGAGGTAGACAGAAGTTAAATGATTTGCCCAAGATCACACGGCTAGTGTTTGAAGTTAGATTTGAACTCAGGATTACATGATTCTAGGAATCCAACTCATTGACCAAGTTGGTAGAACAAATATCAATCCCATTTTGTAGATGAGCAAACTGAGACTTAAAGAAGTTAAGTAATTAGTCAATCAGAGGGTGTTTTTTTTAGCATCTATTCTGTAACAGGCACTGTGTTATATCAGAATGATAAGAATCATTTAATGTTTATAGAGGATTTTAGAGTCTGTCAAGATCTTTCTTTTAAGTGCATTTAATCCTCAGAATAATTTCATGAGGCAGATACCACAGGTATTAGACACCTACCTAACATCTGTAAATTGAAGACATTGTAGTGTAGTGAGTTTGTGATTTACACATGGTCACATAGTGAGTAAATATGTATGTTAGTTGGGAGCAGATTTTTTTTTTTGCAAGGTGGTCAGTTTTAAGTTGCCCAGGGTCATATAACTAGTAAGTGTCAAGTGTATGAGGTTGGATTTGAACTCAGGTCTTCCTGTCTCCAGGGTTTGTGCTCTATCCATCCAGCCTCCCTCAGAATTTCAAGCTACATTTGACTTGAAACTTTCCAAACTCCAAAGCTTGTCTAGTGCATGGCCCATGTTGCTTTATCAGTGTTTATTTAATGGGTATGTTGCATATACTGAGCACAAAGGATCATTTTTGACTCCTTTGAAATAGTGCTTCCTGTTTTAGGATTATGGGTCAGGGTATCAACACAGCTCACAGCCCATGGTTAACAACAACTTAAGGGAAAACACAGTTACTACCCACTCTCAGGCATCTTCTCTTGAGGGTAGCCACACTCCTAGAAAGTATGACTTCAAAGAGAAAGGCAGACCCTTTTTGGGGACCCAAACCACTGCTGGCTTTAGAATCAGAAGAAGCAGGTTTGAGTCCTGACTCTGTCACTTGCTCCCTGTGGAGCAAGTCCCTTCCTTTCTGTGGCCTAAGTTCCTTTCTCTGGCAATGAATGGCTTAGAGAAGATGATCTCTGAGGTCTCAGTTCTAAAAGTGCTGTGATCCAGTAAACTAAAATCCTACCAGATTCCTTCTTTTTCATTCACAATTGACTTTCATTGTACCATGCCTGTATTGCTTGATCTCTCTAAATATTTTGAGGTTTGCTTTTTTTTCCTGGAGGCAAGGGGGTTAAGTGACTTACCCAGGGTCACACAGCTAGAATCTAAGGCCAGTTTTGAACTCATGAAGATTCCACTGCACTGCTTCCCTCCCCCAGTCACCCACAGTATTACCCCTTAAACCTGAGCTAGCAGCTTTTGCTCTGTGGACTCAAATCTGCAAGAGTAAGTATGAGCTGGGGAAGTAACCTTTGGGTGTCTGTGTGTTTATATTCTCCTAGCTTATTAAGTTCTTTAAAATACTGATTCTGTCACCTTATGTCTTAGGCATATTTCCTAACTTTTTGTCATCTGAAAACTTTATAAGCATACCATATAAGCTTTTACCAGTCACCAACAAAAAAAAGTTAACTAGAATAGAGTCATGGATAGATTACTGGAACCTTTCATTGAAGACTTCCATCAAAGTTTACATGGAACCATTAACAGCTACATTTGAGCCTAATCATTTAAACAATTCTATATGTAACTAACTTTACTATTTCGTGTCCATAAGAGTAGCATAGAAGACTTCATACAATGCTTTGAAAAGGTCTAAGTAAAGTGTATCTGTATCATTCCTTTTATCTAGTGGTCTAGTAGAAGGGAAAAGAAGAGGAAAATAAGTTAATCTTTCCTGAATTGTTTCCTTCCTTCCTTCCTTCCTTCCTTCCTTCCTTCCTTCCTTCCTTCCTTCCTTCCTTCCTTCCTTCCTTCCTTCCTTCCTTCCTTCCTTCCTTCCTTCTTGCCTGCCTTCCTGCCTGCCTTCCTGCCTTTCTTCTTTTCTCTTTCTTTTCATCCTTCATAGTGGCTCTTTGTGATCATAATTTGTTTTTTTCATCAGGAATTTGAGTAAGATACACTGGCTCACAATTGACAGACTAAATATTTTATTCTCTTCTTTTGTAAATGGGAACAACTATTTGTCTTTGAATCCTAAAGTAGCTCCTCCATTCTCCATATTTCCTCAAAGATTACTTCTAGTAATCAAATGCATCAATTTTGACCAGGTCACTTAAACTCATACAAAGAGACAATTAATTCAAAGAGTTTTGCAAACTTAGCTTCATTTAATTGAACTATTATTGTTATTATTATTATCATGAATAGCTAAATACTCTCATTATCTACTAATTTATCTTAGGTACCAACTTCCAAATGATCATTTTTTTGTTCTGAACTTTTCATTGCAGAGATTATTTTCCTAGGAAGAGAAAAAAAGTAGTAATAGAAAAGCTGAGTAATTCTATCTCCTCCTCAATGATAGTTATCAATCAGTCAATTAGTAAATATTTATTAAGCATCTATTATGTGCCAGATAATGTCATAGTGCTGCTCCATACACCTTAAGTGTTGGTTCTATCTCTGTTTCTTTCCTTTGCATGCATGAAATCTTTCATTCTATGTAATTGAAGTAATCTGTTTTGTCCATCAACTAACAAGCATTTATTAAGCACCTTCTAAGTACCTAGTACTTTATTAAACATCAGAGATCCAAGGATAAAAGTAAAATAATCCTAGGCTTTACTTTTATGATTACGTCTTTCCCTTTCTTGATTAAGAACCACCCCCTAGATTTATGGGTAAGGAAAGAATTTAGGACCAAAGAAGATATAGAGAACATTGCAAAATGTAAAATAGATCATTTTGATTATAGAAAATTTTAAATTTGAACAAATAAAACCAGTGCAACCAAAATTATAAAGAAAGCAGAAAACTGGAAAAGGTTTGTGACAAGTATCTCAGATAAAGGCTTCATTTCTTAAATATATAGAAAACTGAATCAAGCAAAACTACAAGCCATTCTTCCATTGATAAATAGTCAAAGGATATGAACAGGAAGTTTTCAGACAAAGAAATCAGTGATCTCTAGTTATATAGAAAAATGCTCTAAATCACTACTGACCAGAGAAATGCAAATTAAAATGACTCTGAGGTACCACTTCACACCTATCAGATTGGTTAATATGACAAAAATGGGAAATGTTAGAGAGGATGTGGGAAAACTAGGGACCCTAATGCACTGTTATTGGAGTTTTGAACTGATTCAACTATTTCGAAAGCAATTTGAAACTATGCCCAAAGGGCTATAAAACTGTGCATACCATTTTAACCAATAATACCATTACTAGGTCCATATTCCAAAGATAGCTGTAGAATAAGATTATGTAGAATATTATTAGCTATAAAAATGACAAGCAGGGTGGTTTCAGAAAAACCTGGGAAGACTAACATGAAATGATGCATAGTGAAGTGAACAGTAGTACCAGGAGAACCTTGTAACAACAATATTAGTCAATGAATTATGAATGACTGAGCTATTTTCAGCAATACAAGACAATCCCCAAGGACTAATTGATGAAGCATACTATTAGCCTCCAGAGAAAGAACTGATATTGTTTGAATACAGAGTGAAAGCACACTATTTTTCACTTTCTTTCATATTCTTTTGTTTTGTTTTGTTTTAGGTTTTTGCAAGGCAAATGGGGTTAAGTGGCTTGCCCAAGGCCACACGGCAAGGTAATTATTAAGTGTTTGAGACCGGATTTGAGCCCAGGTACTCCTGACTCCAGGGCCAGTGCTTTATCCACTGTGCCACCTAGCCGCCCCTCTTTCATATTTTTTTAACTCAGGTCTTCTTGTACAAAATGATTAATGGAAATGTTTTAAATAATTATACATGTAAAACCTGTATCTGATTGTTTATCATCTTTAGGGAGATGTTTATTTAATGGGTATGTTGCATATACCAAGCGCAAAGGATCATTTTTGACTCCTCTGAAATAGTTTTTAAAAATTGGAAAATAAAAAGAAATCTTCTCCTAACCAGAAGTTAGAAAAATACCTCTTTCTCTTCTCCAAATTTTATATGAGGTAATCTTTTATATTTAGGTCATTTATCTATTTAGAGTTTATTATGGCATCAAGTACAAAATGTGGGGTTAGACCTAATTTATACCAAACTGCTTTCCAGTTTTCCCAGTTGTACTTGTTGAATTGGAATTCCTTCCCCAAGGAGTTTGCTTCCTTGGGTTTATCATACAGTGGAATATTGTGATTACTTCCAATTCCTGCTCTCCCCCTGCCCCCCGCCCTATTCCATTGCATCACATTTCCAGTTTCAAACAAGTAGGAAATATTTTGATGATTCCTGTTTCAGAATATAGGTAAAATCTGGTCCTGCAATCCCAATTTCATTACAGTTGAGTTCCATTTTTTCCCTGAATAACCCAGAAGTCTTGTTCCTTTAAATGAAATTTGTTATTATTTTTGCCTAATTCTATAAACAACCTTTTGGTAGCACTAAATCATATCATTCATGTAGTATCATAATTTGTATTAACTTGGTATAGCCCAAGAATGAATGTTGAATGTCTTTCTAAATTGTTTAGATCTTAATCTGTAGTATAAAGTGTTTTGTAGTTGCATTTATAGAAGTTTAACATGTGATTTGGTAGGTTAACACCCAAATATTTCAAGCATGTTGTAATTATTTTGAATGGAATTTCTCCATCTTTTCCCCATGGATTTTCTTAGTAATTATACAGAAAAGCTATTTATGAAGGTTTTTTTTTAAATTTTCCATAATATAGTTTCCTTCATCTCATTTCAATAAGATATTTGATACATTTAATAGTATTAATATTAATATAATCCACATTTTGGAGATACAAGAATTAAGGCCCACAGTCTCACTTGACACCACATAGTTAAAAAAGTGGATAGTCCACAATTTAAACCCAATTCTCATAACTTTAGGTTTATCTCTCTTTTTTATTCTACTTACAACCATTTATGCCAGTAATGCTAGACTAAATGCCAAATGAGAGAAACAACATGGAATAGCAAGAAAGCTCTGGATTTGGAATTAAAGGATTGACATCTCCCTGAGATAGTAAGAACTCATTCTCTATATAGTACCTGTAATTTAAAAAATATATGAATAATATTTAATTTTTTCCCAATTACATGGGAATCATATATGTTTTAAATTTTGAGTTCCAAATCTTGAGTAATTCACCTTTTTCTGAACTTCATTATCCTTGTTTCCAAATGAAGAAATTAGAAGAGATGACATCTAAGGTCCCTCCTTGCTCAAAACTTAAGATTCTGTGATCCAAGTTCTGCCTTTTGTCAGTCATGTGACCTTGGATAAGTCTTTTTCTTTGTCTAGACTTCTCTCCCCACTTCTTTTTTCTTTTTTGTAAGATGAAGAGGTTTTGAGTAGCTGATCTCTAAGTCTCTGAGTCTGAGATCTTATCAATGATACAAATACAATGTTGTAGGAGTTCAGAGATATGGGATGCCCTAGTGTGGAATGCTTCAGGAATATGCTTAATTTCACTCTTGTTCGGGCTATGCTACTCTCTGCCTCATTCTGGTAGGAGTGTTTGTGCTATGAAGCAAGCATTCAGTTGTTTAAAGCCCAGTGCTGATGAAACTAAGGCCACCGAGTCAGTCTTGCTGTGGGTCAGTTAGTCTTGCCCTTTCTCATGCTCACACTCAGCCAACTATCTAACAAGTGCAAGTCCTTGGATGTAAAAGGCACCAAGTATGAGTGTGGACAGCTCAGTACAGATACATCCTTGTCTTCTCTTTCTCCCCATCTCTCTGTCTGAACCTATATTTCACCAGGGTTGAGAACTGGTGAGAAATGCCTACCGATGCAGCAAGTTACAGTTTTTAATAGTTGTTTTGGAGCCCCGAGAGGTGAAATGACATGACTGTATGTGAGAGTCCTAACTAGAGCTTCTTGACTTTGTGACTGGTTTTCTCTCCATTACAGTTTATAGAAGAGTGGCTTTCTGATGGTGTTGTGACCAACAGGGGAATGAAGTTTATCTAGTTACTAAATTACCATGTTACTCTATTATCCTTGGGCCATGAATGCTCATGTGTCAAAGGCTAACATCCAAAAAGAATGGAAAATATAGAAAACCCTTTTAGTGATTTCCCAAGCTTTCCCATCACACAACCTAGAAATATTGGGAATGGAAGGAACATATTAAGGCCCCATTCCAATGATGCTGAGTAAGTGTCTTAGTCATACATGGAATAGTGGATAGAATTCTGATCTTAGAGTCAGGAAAACCTGAATTTGAATCCTGCCAGAGATGCTTACTAGCTTTGGGATCCTGGTCAAGTAACTTACATTCTGAAACTCAGTTTTCTCCTTTGTAGAATGAGAAAAATAATTGCATTTACATCTCAAAATTTTGGCGAGGATCAAATGAGATAAAATAAATGCAAAATTCTTTTGTTATATGTCAGATGTTATTATTGTTAATGTTGGATGATGTGCCAATAACCTAATCGGTTCCCTTTTAGACTGCTAGGGTTCCTTAGATCACAATGTTCTTTTCTCAGCCCGCCCCTTTTTCTGATCATCTTAGAGCTTAATGCTAAGGTTAGAAGGGAACTTTAAGTCCAAACTTCATATTGTCCAGGTGGAGAAATAGAAATCCAGAAGGGGTGAATGATTTCTAAAAGATTACACAATAGTGTCAGAACCAAGACTAAGACACAGATCTTTGTATCCTCTCATTCTTCATTACACACACCTGTGTTTTCCATTTCACAAACGAGACCACTGAGGCTCAAAAAAGGACATCTGGATCACCAGCATCACAAACTTGGTCAAAGTTGCCGGGCTGTGACTCAAACTCAGATTTTCTGAATCCTAGCCTGATGCACTGACTCCCACCCACTATCCTTTCCCCTGGTATAAACAGAGATTACAGTATTTACAAATATCACTTGATATTTCAGGCAATCAGAAAAATCCCATTCTCCTTGACAACATCTGTTTCCTAGAATTTTTCAATAAACACTTCCCACACCAATTCCTAAACAAAACTTGCACTCCTAGGGACAGAAGCATTGGAAATTGAAAGAAGAAAAAATTAAAAAAGAGAAAGAAAAAAGAATACTGGACTGTTTTAACACAACCCAGATTGTATTTTACTCCCTGTACCCCTCCCCTATCAGTGAATACACCCACAACCCAGTGTTTAAAAGGCTCCTAGTAACACAGTGTCTGCCTAGTATATTGTTGGTTCTTAGTAAGACAGTGCCAACAAGACTTCCCAGTTTTGCATTCCAATTGGTTTCCTACCTCAGAGATTGCAGCTTTGCCGGGGTGTGTGCATGGGGAGGATGGAAGGTGGTTCTCTCTCCCCGTTGTGCTACCTGCTGTACCAGATATCCTTGGAAAGCAGGGAGATTCTCTGACCCGTGATTGTGAGGTGTCCAGAGGAAGGAGTAGGGAGTAAGAGGCTTAGGGAGTGACAGTGGAGGGGCTGGTCTCCAGAGCTGAATTCTTGGCTAGAGGGAAAAGGATGTTTTGTAATATTTGGCTTGTGCTTCTAGAGGCCAGACAGGAAGGGAGAGCTCAGTGGCCTCTGCAGAGGGGCAGTTCCTGAGTTCTCATCAACTTTGACTTGGCCATTTAAAGCCATCTGGATTCTGATACTTCACTCCCCCCACAACTTCTTCCTTCAACTGCCCCCCCTTCTCTGATTTTCCCTCCCTTCATTCCTGACATGCTATAAAAATTTTCCCTCTGCCTAAACTTGGCTCAGGAGCTTTCACTCACTGAGAGAGGAATGTTTTCATTTACAAAGTTCAGTTTTTTAAAAAGTCCCATCTATTGGCCAATTTAGTGCTCATAACACACACATATATATATATATGTATATATACATATATATAATGGGGTTTTTTTTAGATTTTGCAAGGCAATGGGGTTAGTGGCTTGCCCAAGGCCACACGGCTAGGTAATTATTAAATGTCTGAGGTCAGATTTGAACCCAGGTACTCCTGACTCCAAGGCCAGTGCTCTATCCACTGTACCACCTAGCCACCCCATTCATAATCTTTTTTTGATAATTTTTTCCCCTGAACTTTGGTGATGGCAACCAAACATAACATGCTTATCTTGGTATATTTACTTCTTTTCCTCCTGGAAGGATATTAATGCTGATGAAAGATACAGTTTACTTTGATGTATAGGTAATTTCTCCCCTGAAATAGATGGCCAGCCCTTCACAGCTTTTCCATAAAAGATTTTTTTTGATGTTTTTGTCCTTCATTTTCAAAGATCATGACAATCACATGAATTGGATTTGAGTGGGGGGGGGTGCTGTGTTCAGTCACCAGCCTCACTTTCTCCTTTAGAGTCATCTGAGTCCAATGGCCAGATATAAATCTGGAGATAGCCTTGGATGTGAGGTACTCAGGGTTAAAAGACTTGCCCAAGGTCACACAGCAGATAAGTGTCACACAGCTGGTGAGTGTCAAGTATCTAGGGCTTGATTCAAACTCCTGTCCTGACTCCAAGGTCAATGCTCTGTCCACTGTACTACCTAGGTGCCCCAGATTCCATAAATTCTCTTTAAAGGAGCCACCTCTGGTCCTTTTAATGTAAGAGGCAGAGTGCTGGAGCTAGAGTCAGGAGACCAGCTGACATTTTGATTCTCCTGATATTGTGGTCTTTCTTTATTTGCCAACATACCGAATCATCAGGAGAAACTTTCTTCTAAGAAGGAGGCAGGTAGATGACTGAATGGATAAAGGAAGGACTTGGAGTCATGGAGACCTGAGTTCTAAAGCTGCCTTACATATTTACTAATTATGTGACCCTGGACAAACTCTGCATGCTTCTTTCTTTGTCTATAAAATGAATATAATAATGGTACCTACCTTATAAGGTTGTTGTGAGAATCAAATGAAATAATACATGTAGTGTGGGGCAGATGGATGTTGCAGGTGGATGGAGTGCTGACCCTGGAGTCAGGAGGGTCTGAGTTCAAAACCAGTTTCAGATGCTTGATACTTACTAGCTGTGTGACTCTGGATAAGTCATTTAACTCCAATTGCTTTGCAAAAAAAAGACACAAAGAGATAATACTTGTTTGTTTGGTTTTTTCAAAGCAGTAGAGTTAAATGCCTTGTCCAAGGTCACACAGCTAGGTAATTATTATGTGTGTGAGATCAAATTTGAATTCAGGTCCTCCTGACTCCAGGACTGGTGCTCTATCTACTGCACTACCTAGCTGACCCACTAAGAGAAAAATACTTGTAAAGTGGTATTTCAGGTTCTGCAAACCTGAAGCAATACATATGTTCTAACTGATTATAATGATAATGGTGTGACAGAGGGAACAGCTTGGGATAATGTAAAGTACTATCCTTAATATTTTCCCATTTTAAATATATAAATATTTTATTTGTTTTATAATTATATACAATAGTAGTTACTACCTATCTTTTTATAATGTTTTGAATTTTACAATTTTTCCCCTACCCTCCCTTCTCCCCCCATCTCCACATGGTCTGATAATCTTTACATTGTTTCCATGCTATACATTGATCAAAATTGAATGTATTGAGAGAAAATTCATATTCTTGAGGAAAAAATAAAATATTAGAGATAAGAAAATTATGTAGTACATAAGACAACTTTTTTTTTTTAAATTGAGGGTAATAGTCTTTGGTCTTTGTTTAAACTCCATAATTCTTCCTCTGGATACAGATGGCATTCTTTGTCAAAGATAACCCCAAATTGTCCCTGATTGTTGTACTGATGGAATGAACACATCCATTAAGGTTGATCATTACCCCTTGTTGTAATGTTGTACAGTGTTCTTCTGGTTCTGCTCATCTTGTTCAGCATCAGTTCATGCAAGTCCTTCCAGGCTTCTCTATTTTCCCTTCTTAAAATTTTTTTAAAACTTATTTTTTAAAATTTTCATTCATTTGTACATTCATATTTTCAAGTTACAATGTAATTTCCCTCCACCCTTCCTTCCCACTCCCCTTCCCAAAGTAGGGAACAGTCAGCTTAGCATTTTACATATATATTTTGTTAAACATATTTACAAATTAGTAATTTTTGGCATGAGGAATTAGGATTAAGGGTAAGAGATATATGAGATAATTTTTATAAAGTGTTCATCAGATTTGGTAAGGGTGTTTTTTTTCCCCTGTGTATTTTGTTTTGTTTTTCTTCCTCTGGTTGAGGATAATATAGATGATTACCAGTCTAATACAATTGTCCTAGCTCCCTGGACTGTTGAGAGTAGCTACTTCCATCAAGGTTGTTCATCTCATAATGTTGTTGATATGTACATTGTTCTCTTGGCTCTATTCCCTTCACTCAGCATCAGATCCCTTAAGTCATTCCATGCTTCTCTAGAGTTTGCCCATTTATTGTTTCTTATAGAAAAATAATATTTCACAGTATTCATCTACCATAACTTTTTTAACTATTCCCCAATTGATGGACATCCCCTCAATTTCCAATTCTTTGCCACTACAAAAAGAGCTGCTATGGATATTTTGGAACATGTAGGACGTCTCCCATTTTTTACAATTTCTTCTGTATATAGTACTAGAATTGGAACTGCTGGGTCAAAGAGTATGAATGAACAGTTTTATTGCTCTTTGGGGATAGTTCCATATTGCTCTCCAGAAAGGTTGGATCTATTCACAACTCCACCAGCAATGTATTAATGTCCCAATCCTCCCACAACCTCTCCAATATCAATCATCTTCCTTTTTTTTTCTCATCTGGGCTAACCTAATAGGTGTGAGATGATACCTCATTTTTACTTTAATTTGCATTTCTCAAATCAATAGTGATTTGGAACATTTTAAAATAAGATTATATATAGCTTTAATTTCTTCATTTGAAAACTCTGTTCATATCCTTTGACCATTTATCAATTGGGAATGACTTGTGACCTTATAATTTTGATGCAATTTTCTATATATTTTAGAAATGAGACCTTTATCAGAACTCCTGGTTGTGAAGATTGTTTCCCAGATTTCTGCTTTTCTTCTAATTTTGGCAGCATTGATTTTATTAGCACAAAACTTTTTAATTTAATATAGTCATCATTCATTTTGCAGTTTATTATATGCTCTAATTCTTGTTTGGTAATAAATTTATCCCTTTTCCAAAGATCAGATAGAATATTTTTTGGTTTATTACTTTAATCTATGGTATCATTCTTTATGTCTAAATCCTGTACCCATTTTGACCTTATTTTGGTATAGGGTGTGAGATGTGAATCTATGCCTAGTTTTTGCCATACTATTTTCCAGTTTTCCCAACAGTTTTTGTCAAATAGTGAGTTCTTATTCCAGAGGCTGATGTCTTTGAGTTTGTCAAATAGTAGATTGTTGTAGTCATTTACTGCAGTTTCTTTTGAACCTATACTAATCCACTGATCCATTGTTCTATTTGTTTTTTCTTTTCTTTTTTTAAAAAACATTTTTAAGGGTTTTTTTTTGGTAAGGCAGTGGGGTTAAGTGACTTGCCCAAGGTCACATAGCTAGGTAATTATTAAGTGTCTGAGACCGGATTTGAACTCAGGTGCTTCTAACTGCAGGACTGGTGCTCTATCCATTGCACCACCTAGCTCAGCACCTTCTGATTCCAGGGTCAGTGCTCTATTCAATATGCCACTTAGCTGCCCCCCCATTGTCCTATTTCTTAACCAGGCAGTTTTGATGACTGCAGCTTTATAGTATAGTTCTAGACCTGGTAGAGTTAGGCCACCTTCCTTTACATTTTTTTTCATCAATTCTCTTACTATTCTTTTTTTTTTTTTTAGATTTTTCTTTTCTAGGCAATGGGCTTAAGTGGCTTGCCCAAGGCCACATGACTAGGTAATTATTAAGTGTCTGAGGTCAGATTTGAACCCAGGTACTCCTGACTCCAAGGCCAGTGCTCTATCCACTGCTCCATCTAGCTGCCCAATTCTCTTACTATTCTTATCCTTTTGTTGTTCCATTTGAATATTGTTACTATTTTTTTTTTCTAACTTGCTAAAGTAGTTGTTTGGTAGTTTGATTGGTATGGCACTGAATAAGTAATTTAATTTGGGTAGAATTGTCATTTTTATTATATTAGCTTGACCTAACCGTGAGCATTTGACATTTTTCCAATTATTTAATTTGACTTTATTTGAGTGAAGAGAGCTTTATAATTATGTTCATACAATATCTGGGTTTATCTTGGGAGGTAGATTCCCAAGTATTTAATGTGGTCTACAGTTATTTTAAATGAAATTTCTCTTTATATCTTTTGTTCTTGGGCTTTGTTGTTCATATGTAGAAATGTTGATGATTTATGTAGGTTTATTTTATATCTGCTACTTCGCTGAATTTGTTAATTGTTTCAAGGAGTTTTTTAAGATGATTTTCTCAGGTTCTCTAGGTATACCATCATATCATCTGCAAAGAGTTTAAGTTTTTCTTCCTCATTGCCAATTCTGATTCCCGTAATTTCTTTTTCTTCTCTTATTGCTACTGCTAACATTTCTAATACTATATTGAATAGTAATGGTGATAATGGTCATCCTTGTTTCACTCCTGAATTTACTGGAAATGCTTTGAGTTTATTACCATTAAATAAAATATTTGTTATGTTTTAGATATACTATTTATTATTTTAAGGAAAACTCCATTTATTCCTAAACTTTCTAATGTTTTTAATAGGAAGGGATGTTGTATTTTATCAAAGGCTTTTTCAGTATCTATTGAGATAATCATATGATTTCTGTTAGATTTACTATTGATATGTTTAATTATACTGAGTATTTTCTTAATGTTGAACCATCCCTGCCTGCCTGGTATGAATCAAACCTGATCATAGTGTATTATCCTGGTAGTAACTTGCTGTAGTCTCATTGCTAAAATTTCATTTAATATTTTTGCATCAATATTCATTAGGGAAATTAGTCTATAATTTTCTTTGTTTTGGTTCTTCCTGGTTTAGGTATCAGTACCATGTTGATGTCATAAAAGGAGTTTGGCAGAACTCCTCTCTCTCCTATTTTTTAAAATAGTTTATGTAGAATAGGAATTAATTGTTCCTTAAATGTTTCGTAGAATTCACTTGTAAATTCATTTGGACCTGGAGACTTTTTCTTAGGGAGTTTATCAATGGTTTCTTCTATTTCTTTTTCTGAAATAGGGTTAAGTAATTTATTTCCTCTTCTGTTAATTTGGGCAGTTTGTATTTTTGTAAATATTCATCCATTTCACTCACATTGTCCAATTTATTGGCATATAGTTTGGCAAAGTAGCTCCGAATTATCTCTTTAATTTCCTCCTCAGTGGTGGTTAGTTCACCATTTTCATTTTCGATTCTCGTGATTTGGTTATATTCCTTTATCATCATCATCATCATCATCTTCATCTTCTTCTTCTTCTTCTTCTTCTTCTTCTTCTTTATCAGATTAACCAGACGTTTATCTATTTTATTGGCTTTTTCAAAAACCAACACTTAGTTTTATTTATGAGATTAATAGTTTTCTTGCTTTCCATTTTATTAATCTCTCTCTTAATTTTCAGAATTTCCAATTTGGTATTTGATTGAAGTTGTTCAATTTGTTTTTTTTCTAGCTTTTTTAGTTGCATACCCAATTCACTGATCTCCTCTTTCTCTATTTTATTCATATAGGCATTTAGAGATATAAAGTTTCCCTTCAAAAACTGCCTTTGCTGCATCCCATAAATTTTGGTATGATGTCTCATTATTATCATTTTCTTGGATATAATTATTGACTATTGCTATTATTTGCTGTTTGATTCACCCATTATTTAAGGTTTTCTTTTTTTTTAAAATTTAAGGCAGTGGGATTAAGTGACTTGCTCAAGGCCACACAGCAAAGTAATTATTAAGTGTCTGATGCCAGCTTTGAACTCTGGTCCTTCAGACTCTAGGGCAGATGCTCTATCCACTGCACCACCTAGCTGCCCCCACCCATTATTTAAGATAAAGTGATTTAATTTCCCTTTAGTTCTTGGTTTATCTTTCCCTGACCCTTTATTACATATAGTTTTTATTGCAACATGGCCTGAGAAGTGTGTATTTATTATTTCTGCCTTTCTGAATTTGATTTTAAGGTTTTTGTGCTCTAGTACATGATCAATTCTGGTGAAGTGCCATGTATTGCCAAGAAAAAGGTATATTCTTTTCTGTCCCCATTAAGTTTTCTCCAGAGGGCTATCATATCTGTTTTCTAAAATTTCATTCACCTTCTTAACTTCCATCTTGTTTATTTTGTTATTAAATTTATTTAGCTCTGAGAGAGGGAGATTGAGGTCTCTCATTATTAAAGTTTTGCTACCTATTTCTCCTTGTAATTCACTTGGCATTTCCTCTAGGAATCTGGATGCTATACCATTAGATGCATATATGTTTACTAATGATATAGCTTCATTACCAATGATGGCTTTTAAGAAGATGTAATTTCCTTTCTTATCCCTTTTAATGAGATTGATTTTTGCTTTTACTTTGTCTGAGTTTAGGATTGCTACCCTAGATCTTTTACTTCTGTTGAGGCATAATATTGCTCCAACCTTTTACCTTTACCCTGTGTGTGTCTCTTTCTCTACTTCAAATGTGTTTCTTGTAAACAACATATTGTAGGATTCTGATTTTTAATCCATTTGGCTATCTACTTCTGTTTTATGGAACAGTTCATCCCATTAATATTTATAGTTAAGATTACTAATTCTGTATTTCCATTCATGTTATCTTTCTCCATTTATATTTATCTCTTTCCTTTTCTCTTATTCTTTCTCATCAAAATTTTACTACCGTTCCTCTTTGACTTTTCTTTTAGAAATTTAACTTTAAGTTTATTTTCATTTATACTTTCCCTTCCCTTTTATCAATCCCTTCTTCCCTTATCTTTCCCATTCCCAGTCTCCCCTTCCCTGTAGATTGTTAGATTTTTAAACCCAAGTGGGAATGTATCTTATTCACTCACTAAGCTAAATCTATTGAATAGAATTTAATCAGCATTCACATTCTCCCTTCTTTCCCTCTAAAATTATAAATCTTTATGCCTTTTCCCTTGGTACTCTAAAATTATTAATTAGGTATCATCTATCACAGTTTGATTATTTGATTGCTTGATAAGCTCCTATTGTTATCAAGATATCATCACAGATTGTTTACTTGATTGCTTGATAAGCAGCATTGACTCAAATTTCATCAAATTATAATTATAATTATGTTTTACCTTACTCCCTTTTCAGGTACACACAATCCTCCTTACAAACCAAAGTATCATCCAAAGCCATTTCATTTCTTGAACTATTTGTGCCCCTCCCCCCAGGTCTATTTTCTTTCATGTGTTACCCTCTCCCCATTAGTTTCTAACTAATTTTTAGGATTTTATTTTCTTCAAGTATCTTCTGTGTTTCCTTTTCCAGTTGATTATTTTTACTTTTTTTTTTAGATTTTTCAAGGCAATGGGGTTAAGTGGCTTGCCCAAGGCCACACAGCTAGGTAATTATTAAGTGTCTGAGGTCGAATTTGAACCCAGGTACTCCTGACTCCAAGGCTGGTGCTGTATCCACTGCGCCACTTAGCTGCCCCTATTTTTACTTTTAATGGAGTTGATTTCTTTGGTCAATTTTTTCACAGTTTTCTTGCATGGCTTTCATTTCTTTTTTTTCCATTTTTCTTCTTCCTCTCTTCTTTGGTTTTTAAAGTCTTTTTTAAGCTTTTTGATGGTCTTTTGTATATGAGTCCAATTTATGATTTTGATACTTCTCTTGTGAGTGATTTTTCTGTTTTCTTCTTCAGACGTGGCATTGCTGTCATCTTTACCTTTGAAATATTTTTCTATAGTGAGTGCTCTTTTAGCTTTTTTGTTCATTTTTAATGTTGTAGTTCTGCTTGTTCACTGAAGATCCTCTATGATGCCTACAGTTGAAAACTTCTTTGAATCTTCTCTTTTTCTTGGTGGGATCTGTAGTGTGATTGTCAGAATAGAGACTTCATTTATCTTTGGTAGAGAAAGGCTCTGGGAGCAGATTAGCTTCACACTGCCAATCTTGGCTCCACTGCAGAAATCTCCTATTTTCCCTTTTTTTTTTTGACTGATGACTTTAAACACAATAATTGTGACGTTGAGAGTTCAGTGGAAGGAAGGAAGGAAGGAAGGAAGGATGGAAGGAAAGGAGGAAAAAGAGAGGATGGGGTTAGATGCTATTATTCTCATTTTATAGTTGAGAACACTTAGACAAACAAGTCAGAAGACTTGTTCAGGGTCATACAGCTAGTTAATGTCTGCGGCAGGATTAGAACTCAGCTCTCCTTGACTCCAGGCTCTGTTTATTGCATTTTATATACTATATCTCTCTATCTCTATCTCTGTCTCTATCTCTATCTCTATCTATCTCTATCTCTAACTATATCTCTATCTGCTTCCAAACATGTCCCCAATTCTTATATAATGACCCCTACTTGACTATGCCAGACAAAAGAAAGAGCTCTGTCATAAATAGCTCAAAATCAGCCTTACAAGGTCATGTGTACTCTTGGCCACTCTGAAACCCATTCAATGATAGTTTTCACTTTGATACCCTTTTTATTTTCCTTGTTCAGTTGTATACTGGCCCAAAGTTCCTGGCACTGTTATTATGGAGCACTAGTATTTGCTGCTGTCTCCCCATCTCCAGGCTAGTAGTTGATCTGTGGTGTTTCCCTTCTTCCCTTCTTCCTCCTGCTCCATAGCCCCTCACCAGAAACCTAAGTGGACTGGATATGGCACAATCTGAGGATAGATTTCCATAGACTCTCTTCTTGAAGCAAATCTGATCCATGCTCTATGCATGCCTCTCTTGGAAGCATAAACCTTTTTTTTACCCATGCGCAGCAACATAAACTAACATTGGGCAAGCTTCACCATATAGGATTTGGGCAAGAACACGAAAAACACACATGAATCAGCGGTTGAAGACAAATTCAGTTGAAAAGAAGCAGTAAGATCACTTGGAGCAAAGCAAGGGGAAGGGTGGGAGCCTGAGAGGAATAGGTAGGATACATTATCTAGTTAACTTCCTATTTGAACTCATTATTCTTGCCAACCCAATAAAAAAGCTCAAGAGTTTAAATGCTATCAGTGCCTGTATATTTTGGCATCATGGACAAAACTGAAGTCATCCACCCTAGATACTGTGTTACTGTGGGAACGAGCCTAACTTTTCCCTAGAATCTCAGACATCCATATAAATAAATAGATAGGATGCTAGCCTGCCTTCAGAGATTACCTCCCAACACCATTTACATTAGCTATATCTTGTATAGTCATAGTTTGTCTTTCCCAATAGAATGTGAGCTCTTTGAATGTAGGGACAATATTTGCTTGTTTTTTGTTATTGTTATTATCTTTCTAGCACATAATAAGCACTTTTTAATACTTGTTGACAACTGATTGTTTTATTGGGGGGGGTCTTCATATCATCAAATCTCTGAATTCTTCTCTTTGAGATAGCTAGAAAACCAGTTCCCAAATGCTTTTATTTATTTGAGGGAGAAAGGAGAGTGGGGTGGGGATGAGGAAAGACATCTTTATTGGCAGGGAATTTGGCCATGTTAGGATAGGTTCTATGAACATCTTCATCCACGTATTCATTGGCTAGAATTCAGCACTTCAGGAAGTGTCTTGATCCCATCTGCCTCAGTGACTATTTAGGGGCCAGAAAAATCTAATGTCTCCAATTTGAACATCTTGGAAGCAGGGTGATAGGTCCTCTTGGAGCTTTATGAATCGTTTGTCTTTGTGGATTTAATGCAGGTAATCCTAGTGGATGACAATTTTCCTCTACATCTTCATTTTGGTCACCACACCAGACAAGATCCTTTTTTTTTTTTTTCAAGGCAATGGGGTTGTGGCTTGCCCAAGGCCGCACAGCTAGGTAATTATTAAGTGTCTGAGGCCAGATTTGAACTCAGGTACTCCCAACTCCAGGGCTGGTGCTCTATCCACTGCACCACCTAGCCACCCAAGATCCTTTCTTGAATAGAGCCAGTGGAAGGATCCACTTTATCAATATAATTGCCCTTGATGGGTTCCTTGAGTATCTTGAAGCCAAGTCTGATGCTCTCATAATATCTGGCAGCTTCTCTTTGGCTAAGTCCCCAAGCAGTTCCAGTTCCAGAAAATTTTTGCTTCTGGTAGGCATACTCTGTCACTCCTTTGCTTTTTTTTACACCTTTTGAACAGATGGCTGGAACTTCTAAGTGTTTTTAAACTTGTCACCTCTAGAGCAGATTTCTTCTTTTGGTCAGTTCCAGATACTATTCCTAATTACAAAATGATATAATCATAGGATTTAAAATTGGAAAGCACATGGGGATATTGAATCAAACTCCCTCATTTTCTAGTCGAGGGAACTAAGGTCTATAGAAGTTAAGAGACATGCTCAAAATCATCAGGGATACATGTAGGGTTCTCAAACTTTCCCTGAGGTTGATGAAGCAGAGTTTCCAACAAATGGCATCTCAGAAACCAGCCATTAGCCAGCTTATCAGGCCTTTATCAGTTTAGATTCACCTAAAACTGAAAGATTCCTCCCCTCTTATAAGGAACATATAATGCTAAAAAGATAACCAATGGAAGGATGGACACAGTCACAATTTTGGCCTCTACTCATCTTTCTAGGGGTTGGTAATCTAGGAGAGATCCAGAGTTCATCAGGGAACTCTAGTAGAGATCTCTACAATATTTCCATATTCTTCCTGAATCCTGTATATTCCTGTCTCCAGTCATCCAAAAAGCTACAAAAATGACTACAAGGTTCCACAGTAGAGGTCAGTTCCTAATTATTGGAGGGAGAAGGCAGATATTCATCTTCAAAACCCCACTCTCTGCTCTTCCCTCATTGCTCCTCTCTGTCCAATACCTTGAGAAAATTACTCAAGATTGTTTTCCGCAAGTGCTCCAGCAACTCACAGTGCTTGGCCTCTCTATCACTTCTGTCCAAGAAGTTGACAATATCCTATCCTTCTTACCTAATACCTTCACCCTAGGTAAGGCAGTTGAGTCCTCTTTTTATGACTCTGGTGAAATTCCTAATTAGAGAGAATGCACGGACAGAAGCATTGGATTTGAAATCAGATAAAGTGGATTCAAATACCCACTCTGTAATTTGCTAGCTGTGGGTCCCTGGGTAAGTTACATAACCTCTCAGTCTCATCTATAAAATGAAAATAAACATAACACTTCTCTTGCAGGATTGTTTTGAAATCAAATCAGATAATTATGTAAAATGCTTTGCAAACTTTAAATCTAGTTATTATTAGTTATTATTATGACCTATTTTGGGGGGTAAAATTCTGCAGTATTCAAAACTGATATTCATCTCTCAATCCTACTTGCAAGGAAGGGGATGAATTGATTCTGATATTGCAGTAAGAGTTCAGACCAGGGTGGGAATTGAAATTTGAAATGTGAAAAATTTGTTGAATTTTCCAGGCCCATGTTAATTCTGTCTCATCAATTACTGGGTTCAGCCATCAGGCGATGGGAAGCAGCCCTGAATATCAATCATATAAAGCTGGGAAGTGCCTGCATATTGGAAGGTATGTGTGCATGAGTTCCTAAGACCTGATCTCCAGGTTCTCACATCAGGGATTTTTTTTCCTCCTTCAGTCTCCTTGTCACTTTTGCTATTTTCATGCCCACCTTAAAGTCTGATAAATGAGCTGGATTCCTCTTTGAATATACTATGTTCATAGAAAGGGTGATTGTCCTAAGTCAGAGTATATGCTTTTGTTGGAAAACTGTGGAAATGGACCTTGGTCTTATAATAACTATTTATTATAGCACTTTAAAATTTGCAAAACACTATATTCATATTATTTAATTTGGGCCTCACGACAATCCTGTGCTGTAATATTATCCCATTTTACAGATAAGTAAACTAAGTCAGAGAAAGGTGAAGGGACTTGCTCAGTGTCACAGAGCTAGTACTTGTGTAAGGCAGTATTCAAATTCAGGTCTTCCTAACTCCAGACCCAGCACTCTATCCACTAAGCCAGTAAGTTGCTTTGGATATCTTTGTGTACATTGATCACAAACTTTGAACATAACCCTAGACATCTTGAACCTAATCAGGTTATCAATCATGCTGCTGATGAAATTCTTGGTTCTTCCCTTCCCTTGATGACTGGCTGACAAATTGTCTTGATAAATATGAAAGATCTTCTCTGTATTTGCTCTTGAAAGCATAGTAGCCTGACCTACCTACTTTTACTTATAATTTCTTTGTCTATACTGGGGGACAAATAGTCATTCTATCTAGGTCTCTTCTTTCTTCAGTTCCAAACTTTGTGACTGCATTAAAGAAAAGTGTTTTTCATTCAAATCCTCTAAGTATGATGACTTGATAGGATTCAGGCCTTTTTACTGCATATTAAATTCTTGTGGGTTTTTTTTTTTTAATGATGGATGTCTTGCCCCATGGAGGTGGTAGGGCCAGGTGTTCAGAGTAATTGTGATGATTAACAGCACCTAGTTTATCATGCCGTAATTCTATTCCACCAGAGTTACTGGCAAGAATAATGCATAACCACGAGGTATAAGGCCTCAGGCTCTGATCCATCTTCTCTTTCTTGATTACTTATGAATCAAATCTGTCTTATTAGGCTTTGCCAAATATTTATTTCTACAAATTATGGGCAGTTAACATTTGAAGGTCATAGAAAAGAAGCCCCTATGAAAGCTCTCTTCAGAATTAGCAAGGACCTTCCTATAGTACTCTCGAACTATATGATATCCCTTTTCTCAGAAAAAATGAGCCATTGGATCAACTGGAGTGCATTGAGATGAATTGTTTGTAACTGTTCACCACCAGTAAGAAACACTTTAAGCCAACTAGTGGAACCCAGTCCTGTATGACTCATCTAGGCTGGATCAATTTGTAACCCTTTTGGCTCCAGCATAAACCCCAGGAAGATTACTTGGTGCTGGTGGAAAATACAGTAACCCCCCCCCCCCCAAAAAAAAAAAAAAACATTGTAGAGGATTTCAGTAAGTATTTGAAGAACCTGTGGGTTGTTCACACTGGGAAGAGATTAGATTGTCCTCTTGTGTAGGTTACAGCATGATGACAGAAGATCCACTAACATGTCATTAATTAAATGCTGGAAGATTGCAGGTATGTGAGCTAACTCAAAGGGCAGAGCCATGTACTCATTCATAATGCCTGAACTATGCCCAAAATTCTGTCTTCCACTCAACATTAGTTTTAAGTTTTAGAATCCCTGAAAAAATCTAGCTTAGTGTAAATCCCTAACCCAAGTCAAAATTCAGAAATCAATGCAAGGGGGTAATGGATGTGGATGGTGATCTCATTCAGTCCCTGAAAATCAATGCACTTCCCAATTTGCACTTCTCAAAAGGAGAAGATCCTGGCAGTGATGAGAAGAATAGATGAGCTCCTTTTTTTGGACACTTATTGGATTAAAAATTTTTTTTTTATAGTTAGAGCCTGTAAATTTCTCAAACTATAAATACCCCACAGAGAGGACAATGTAGCTGCTCAGTGTTAATTCTGAATTTGTTCTCACCTTAGTAATCAATCATTTTCTGTCTATTAAGAGGGCAGCTAGATGGCACAGTGGAAAGAGTACCAGCCCTGAAGTTAGGGAAGTCCTGAGTTCAAAATCTAACTTCAGTTATTTACTAGCTCTGTGACCTTGGGCAAATCCTGCATCCAGGGTCATCTCCAGTCTTCCTGATTTATATCTGGCCAGTGAACCCCAGATGACTGAAGCAGAAAATGATACTGGTGAGTTACCACAGCACCTCCCTCACCCACATCCAATTCACATGCATGTCATGGCATCACTTCTCTGATGTCATGGTCTTCTTTGAAAATGAAGAACAGGGGCAGCTAGGTGGCGCAGTGGATAGAGCACCAACCCTGGAGTCAGGAGGACCTGAGTTCAAATCTGACCTCAGACACTTATAATTACCTAGCTGTGTGGCCTTGGGCAAGCCACTTAACCCCATTGCCTTGCAAAAAAAAAGAAGAACAAACAATCAACATCATTAAGACAGAATTAATATTACTCTTTGTGATCCTTTTTGGAGCTCATGATATCCAATATTTTCTGACTCTCTTCTTTTTTTTTTTTTTTTTTTTGCAAGGCAATGGGGTTAAGTGGCTTGCCCAAGGCCACACAGCTAGGTAATTATTAAGTGTCTGAGGTGGGATTTAAACTCAGGAACTCCTGACTCCAGGGCTGGTGCTCTATCCATTGCACCATCTAGCTGCCCCTCTGACTCTCTTCTTGAAGGAAGTATTCTTGTTTTGCAATCTTTCTTTTTTATTTTTAATTTTTTAAAAGATCAACAGTTTTATTGTTTTTTTTGAATTTTACAATTTCCCCCCAATCCTGCTTCCCTCCCCTCACCCCCCCCACAGAAAGCAGTCTGATAGTCTTTACATTGTTTCCATGCTATATACATCGATCAAAATTGAATATGTTGTGAGAGAAATCCTATCCTTAAGGAAAAATAAACTATAAGAGATAGTAAAATTACATAATAAGTTACTTTTTTTAAAAAAAAATTAAAGGTAATAGTCTTTGGTCTTTGTTTAAACTCCACAATTCTTTCTTTGGATACAGAAGGTATTCTCCATAACAGATACCATAAATTGTCCCTAATTGTTGCACTGATGGAATGAACAAGTCCATTAAGGTTGATCATCAGCCCCATGTTGTTGTTAGGGTGTACAGTGTTCTTCTGGTTCTGCTCATCTCACTCAGCATCCTTCCAGGCCTCTCTGAATTCCCATCCTTCGGGATTTCTAATAGAACAATGGTGTTCCATGATGTACATATACCACAATTTGTTCAGCCATTCCCCAATTGATGGACATTCACTCAGTTTCCAATTCTTTGCCACCACAAACAATGCTGCTATATTGCAGTCTTTCTTGATCTTGAACTGTCTTTTCAATTTTTAAAAGATTCAATTTTTAGATTCAAATTCTCTCATTCCCATATCTTCCCACATACATACACATTGAGAAAACAAGGAAAACAAAACCCATTTACAAGCATGTCAAACAAAACAAATTCCTGCATTGACCATGTCCAAAAAAAAGGTCACCTCTATCTACACTCTTTCTGGAGATTTGGAGGAGCTTATCAAGTTCTTCATAAAATCTATCCACTTCATTCTCTGTTAACATTACATATATTAACACATAAGATACATATCTTCATAGTGATTGGTTTGCTTATAACTATAATGAATGCTTGAACATCATGAATGCTCAAAAAAAAGATAAACATCGCATAAAATTATTTTTATTTCTGCTTTTGTTTATCTTAAATCAAAAACTTGACCTACCTTCCAATAATATGTTCATAGGGGGTTGATGGAAGGATTCTGGGTTATATTATGTGTTGATCCCTGGAATGATATCCAACTTGCTTTAGCTGACACTCTAGCTTGGTCCATCAAATCCAATCTATACTTTCATGCTCCAAACCTTGAAGAATAGAATTACAGAATTGGTACCTGAACAAGAATCTCCTCTATAGTATCATTTATACTAAGTGATTATCATGCCTCTACTCAAAGAATCAAAGTGATCGGGAACTCAGAGGTTCTCAGAGTAACCCATTCTATTTATGATAGAAGTTTTCTCCTTTTACAGAGCCAAACTTGATTCCAGAAACTAATCTATACAATGTTCCTAGTTCTGCTTTTTGAAGATAAAAGAATCAACTCTAGTTCTTCTTCCACATGCCAACCCTTCAAATGCTTGAAGAAAACTTCCATGTCCCCATGAATGTCTTCCTTCTCCCTTTGCCCCTTGAATTTCCAATCAGCCTTTAAACCCAAATCAAACACCCTTTTTTCATTATTTCATGTATTATAATTATGCTATATGGATTATATCACATTAAATCTATGGAAGCAGGGCTAAATCTAATCTAAACTTCATTACTCTTTCAGATTCTAGTTCTCTAAATTTAGTGGCACTTAATAAATATGAATTGAACTTATCATTATGCATGTTCCTAGCTAACCCCACTTTGAGGATATATATATATATATATATATATATATATATATATATGAATAAGAAAGACAGCATGGGGAGTTGATATGATGGAGTTCAGTCCAAATCTGATAGGAAGTGAAGAGAAGGTTGTTTTAGGGGCTCTCTATACCCTCCGGTCTTCTGATCAGAGAAGCGGAGAGTATTGAGGGTGCTGATGAACAGAGTACCAAAGTTGATGCTATTGTACAATCTTTCATTTCTTGCTCTCCCCTTTCCTTCTTGATGTCCTCCAGACTTTTTTTTAATTGGTTATTTCATTCCTTCTCTTTCTGCAATTTCCTCCAAAGGACTGCAACCATTCTTGCCTGCTCCCGTTTTCTGGTCTTGGGATCATGAATTTTTGGCCCCAGTATCTCACTAGCTACACCTCACCTGTCTCTTCCCCTTGACTGCCCTCTTCTGGGAGCTGGTGGCATTACCCTACCAGTATCCATCCCAGGTGTCCCAAATATTAGCTATACCTGAAAACAAGCTCTTGGTTCTGCCCTCTGGGGTCATATTAAGCAATTCTTCCACATGAAAACCCTTTAAGTTCTTGGCAACAGCTTTCACATTCCCTGAGAATGTTCTCCTTCCCACTCTTTGCCTCTCCTTTAAGCCCAAGTCACATGCTATGCATTCTGTGAACTCTTCTCTGTTCCTGATAGTTGACATTTTGTCCCTGGAACTTTCAGAAAACTTTTAATAAGGTTTTCTAATGTAATTACCAAATATGATCATGTATTAAAGCTAGAAGGGCATGTAGATAGAATATTGGGCCTGAAATCAGAAAGACTTGAGTTGAAATCTGATCTCATATTAGCTATGTGACCTTGGTAAGGTATTTAACCTCTGTTTGCCTCAGTTTCCTCAATTGTACAAATACACTCTTTCAGGTTGGTTGGATCAAGTGAAATAAATTGATTGTATAGTTCTTTTCCAGAGCCTGGAGTCTAGTAGGCTCTTCATACATAATTATTTACTTCCTCATGTCCACTAAAAATTTGAAAGGAAAAAATAGTTATGTACTTAGAAAAATTTTTTAAATAGTCATATTAAAATGTAAATTTGCCATGAAAATTTATTTTCCACTTTTTCATTCAAATAATAAGAAATTCAAATTTGTTTTTCTGATTGCTACTGTCTTTATTTTTGTCACTTTTGCTTTTCAAATCCAACCCAGGTTTTTATTGATTAATTCCTTACATTTAAAACATTCTTCAATGACATTTTTGACCTTAACAATAAAGCAACTACAGTCAGCAAACTACAGGGTTTTCCTTCTCTGCCAGTTTAGCAGAGGCCTACCCATTCACTCAGCATCTGTTGTCATCAAACTTGACCAAGCTGATTGATTGCTCAGCATATGGAGAGGACCTCACCCAACTTTATGCACATGGGCTCATCACAGTTGGAAGCAAGAACACAAATATGTGCTTGGTGCTTGTCCAAGATTCTACCAGCTTCATGAATTCCACTAACTAGTCTATCTTGGATGAGTAGTGTCTTTAATATTTCTAGTGTTAATGTCCATTATACCTCTAGCAGGAATGCCTTCCATAGTCATGGTTCCCCAAGTGAAGTTGAATTTTGAATGTACCAGGAAACTTCCCTCCTGCACGACTTGGTTGTGATAGGGAAAGATACTGTTCCTTTTTCCTGATCTTCTCACATTATAATATCTTAATTATCTAGAACAGGAGTGAGCAATTCTTTTTTTTTTTTTTTGCCAAGGGTCATTTGAATATTTATTCCAACATTTGAGGGCCATACAGAATTATCATCTTAAAAATTAGCCTGCTTTATTTGATCAAATACAACTCACTCGAAAAAGCTTCTAGATTTACTGAATTTATAGTTCCACTTATGGTTGACCTTGTAATTCCAGATCAAATGATTTTGAGGGCCTTCATAGCCTATGGGCCTGATGTTCCTATTTTTTTACTTGGATGCTAAAAAGGAGTCAGTGAGGTGGTACAATGGATAAATTGTGGGCTGAGAGTCACGAAGACCTGAGTTCAAATTTGGTTTCAGGTATTTATTAACTGTGTTACTGTGGGCAAATCATTTAACCTCTGTCTTCCTCAGTTTCCTTATCTGTAAAATTGGGATAATAATATCACTTCTCATGATTTGTTGTGAGGATCAAGAAAGATAATATTTTTTCTGCCTCAGACACTTAATAATTCCCTAGCTGTGTGACCTTGGGGCAAGTCACTCTTGACCCCATTGCCTTAAATAAAAATAAAAAAAAATTAAAAAAGAAATATAATATTTGCACTTAACCTAGTATCTGGTACATAGTTGGAACTTAGAGATTTTATTTCCTTTCTTCTTTCCTTCTTTTCATTGCCTTCGAAAGGCAGCATAGCATGGTCAGGCAAGTTAGTCATGAGAATTCCTTTTGAATATGTATTGGATGAGGTCCTGACGTCCTTTCAACTCAGAAATTTTGCTATTCTGTGATTTTTTTGAATTATTAGTGCTAACATCGAGAGATATTATTTCTTACAGTTATAAAAACTACCATTGCTGTTCTTATCTTAGATCACAGCTTTTCCTCTGTTATTAAGAGTTTGACTATAGGACCATGACTGGATTTTACCATTTAGCCTTATTTTTCTGGGGGAAAGAGTGGTCAGACATGGACCAATATGGCAGAGCAAATACATCCAATCCCATGGTACTAATGTAGTTAAAAACAAAGGCTCAATCTCAGGGTAGGCTCAGCTCTTTGTGTACTGGCTATAGATGCCTGGTACATCTGTATGTACATTTGGTGGGTGCTGGTGATAAGGCTCAGTTGTTTCTAAGGTTTTTTAGTCCTCAGCATTTTTTTTTCTCTTCAAGGCAATGGGGTTAAAGTGACTTGCCCAAGGTCACACAGCTAGGTACTTATTAAATGTCTAATGCTGGATTTGAACTTGGAGGTCCTCTTGATTCCAGGGCTGGTACTCTATCCACTTCACCACCTAGCTGTCCCTAGTCATTTCTTTTATAAGAAAAGGGATTGAAAACTTTTCAAACACAAGTTAACAAGAATGAAATCGTATGTTAGGATTAAAAAAAAAACCCAATTCATGAAGCACTCCCTTTGGGCCATCCTTTCAACTTGCATTTGGGTTCCCTATTTAGGATTGAAAAGGTACTCTTTAGGTCTTCAATCTAAAAACCAGAGCTCACTAACTCTCCATCAATATGCTTACCTTTAATAGATAGTCAGTTGACATAATTGTACAAACCATAGCAACAAAACATTTTTCCCATGAAGCTGGAGTGCACTCTCCTATAATTACACATAGTATTGAAAAGAAAAGTAGTGCATATATAGCTACACATACAGATATAGAGTACAGCAGTAGAAAAGTAGAAAAACATAAGGCAACTCATACCCTTAGCACTGTTTTTTCTCTTCTCATAGTGTCCTTAGGTTATTCATCATGGGTGAAATGTACCTATTGCACATATCACTACATTGAATTCTCTGCATCTGTTCCTTTTCACAGCTCAACTAAACTTTGCCTGTCTAGACTAGTAGAACTTCTTTTTTAAGTTAAAATTTTTTGTCTTTTATTTTTATTCATTTATCTAGAAAAATATTTTTTTAGAGCTCATTTTTTGACTGACTCCTTAGAAAGTGTCCTATAAGCAAAACCATTTGGCTTTTTGAAGACTGTCAAAGTAGTGCTGGTCCTAGCCAAATCTAGTCTCCCTAAAATTCCATCAAATTAAAGGAAGAACTTTTTAATACCTCCTAAAGAAGCAAAAGAGTATAAATACTTCCTTTACCAGTTATTAATGGACATTTCTTGTTTGGCATCCTTTACAATATTCAAATAGATCACTAAGGGTGTGAGTGACTCAAAGTCTGAAATGGCAAAATCATTCTCTCTCACATCCATAAATTCAGACATACTTGGCATCACTGTTAGCCTGTTTTGAATTATCATGTATACCTGAATGATATTGAGCTGAATTTAATTATCTGAATTTTGTAATGCATAGATTTCACTAATTCAGATCTCTCATAGTGTTCAAGTTGTTCTAAGGAAATTTAACTGCAATATTATTTAAAAATTTTATGCCTATATTTTAAATTGTCTATGTTCCCACATTCCTCTCTAATAATAGTAACTTTCAGATTGAATAATAATGACTTATGATAATATAGGACTTGCTACAAACCAGTCACTAAGCTGAGCACTTTACAATTTTATTATTTCATTTATTCCTGACAACAATCCTGGGAAGTAGGTGCTTTTATTATTCTCATTCTACAGTTGAAGAAACTGAAGCAAATAGAGTTTAAGTAAATCACACAGAGATAGTATGTATCTGAAGTCAGAATTAAACTAGGTCTTCCACACTGTAGCCCTACACTCTAACTACTGTTCAACCTAGATTGAAGATCTTAGGTGCTGGTAATTACTTACCTCTTAGGAAAGTAATTTAGAATTCATCTTAGCTGGAAAAGTACAGATGGGCAGTTCTAGGCTGGATCTTATTACAGTTTTTATCCTTGTTATAAGAGATTAGTCAATGTAATTGATAAAATTATAAAACAAATAATTTTGGGGGGACGCAGGAAAATTGCATTAGGAATCAAGTTCTTGTCTGATAGCAAGATGGATTTTTTAAACCATATATTTTTATTTTTTAATTTTACAATTTTTCCCCTAATCTTACTTTCCTCCCCCCATCACAGAAGGCAGTCTAATAGTCTTTACACTGTTTCCATGCTCTACATTGAAAAAAATTGAATGTGTTGAAAGAGAAATCATATCCTTAAGGAAAAAATAAAATATATGAGATGGGAAATTACATAATAAGATAACTTTTAAAAAAATTGAAGGTAATAGTCTTTGGTCTTTGTTTAAACTCCACAATTCTTTCTTTGGATACAGATTGTATTCTCCATCGCAGATACCCTAAAATTGTCTCTGATTGTTGCACTTAAGAAATGAACAACTTAGGGGTGGCTAGGTGGTGCAGTGTATAAAGCACCAGCCCTGGAGTCAGGAGTACCCGAGTTCAAATCCGGGCTCAGACACATAATAATTACCTAGCTGTGTGGCCTTGGGCAAGCCACTTAATCCCATTGCCTTGCAAAAATCCAAAAAACAAAACAAAAAAAGAAATGAACAAGTCCATTAAGATTGATCATCAACCCTATGTTGCTGTTATGGTGTATAATGTTCCTCTGGTTCTGCTCATTTCACTCCACATCAGTTTATGCAAATCCTTCTAGGCTTCTCTGAATTCCCATCCTTCCTGGTTTCTAATAGAATAATGGTGTTCCATGATGTATATATACCACAATTTGTTCAGTCATTCCCCAATTGATGGACATTCACTCAATTTCCAATTCTTTGCCACCACAAACAATGCTGCTATGAATATTTTTGTACAAGTGATATTTTTACCCTTTTTCATGCTCTCTCAGGGTATAGACCCAGTAGTATTGCTGGATCAAAGGGTATGCAGATTTTTATTGTCCTTTGGGTATAAAGGAAGATAGATTTTTTGAGTTTTATCTCAGAAGGTGAGATGAGTCACTCACCACCAGGAGGTTTTACTTGGAGGCATTGGAAACCAAGAAGCTATAGGAAGAAATCAGCAAGAAAATAAAGGGAAAAGGAGAAATAGGAAAAGGTGAGCACAAGAGGAATTGGAGACAGAAAGTATAGAGGGTGATTAGGAAAGCTGCCTTACAAAAGACTAAATATAATGAACTGATGGGCTGAGTTAATTTTCTGAAGTCTGGTGAACTCTGCAGCACCTGGAAGCTCATTGGAAGGTACCAGAATCCTGCTGCTGCAAAAGAAACTATCTGGGCTCGATGCTCTTTTACTGTCATCTATAGGCTGAAAGTGGAGCAGGTATTGTCCTCTTCTCTCTCTCTAGTTCAAGAAATTTTGCCTCTATTTTTCTTTGAGCTAAACTTTGCTCTTAGAAAGTGACTTGGGACTGATCTGACAAAGGAGAATCCCCTACTATTTGCAGATCTAAGATATTGTCAATTTTTCACTACAATTGCATAATACTTTCAGGACACCCTGTTACATAAGGGTAGCTGTGAGCAAAAAGGATTTGTCAATACTTCTTTGGCTTGAGAGGAGATGTCTTTTTTTTTTTTAGCAGGAAAAGAGGATCTGAAAGAGAACAAACTGCTCATCGAGAAGTGACTTGCAAAGTATTATAGATTGTTCCTGAATGGACTTAGGATATCAAACAGTCCAGAGTTGGATCATTGGTTTCTCCACTCAATTTCCTTATAAAATTTCTATAAATATCTGTATATTCCTCCCTATGGACATTGTGTACATTGGACACTGGAAGGCAGAAACATGACTCAGACTTATGGATTGCCACTTCTATCACATCATTACTTTTACCTGTTAAGTGGCAAAAGCAAGAATAATTATACCTCACTGGCAATCTATAAACTTACATATAGAAATTGGCTATATGGGATGAATGAGAATAAAGAGATGCAAATGACCCTGAGATCTCATACCTGTGTGACCTTGATAGAAAGTGAACAAAGTTCAGAAAAGGGATAAGCAAAAGAAATATAACATTTATAAAGAAAGACAACGAGTTTTTCTTTAGGACACATTGAGTTTGATTGTCTACAAAGACATCCATTTTGAAATGTCCAACAAGAAGTTGCTCAGGAGACAAAGGTTGAATATATAGATTTGAGAGTCATTGGCATGGGGATGAAAATTGAACCTATTTGATAAAGTAGCAAAATTAAAGTATATAAAGAAAAGAAATGGTGATCAGTCTAGAGTGCTGGAAGACCTCCCTAGTTTGTGAGGATATTCCAGTAAAGAAGACTAAGAAATAGTGAGAAAGGTAAGAAGAGAACCAGGAAAAAGCAGTAATATGAAAGCCCAAAGACAATAGAGGAAGAGAAGGTGGCCAACAGTATCAGATGATGTAGAGAAAACCAGGAATATGAGGACTGAGAAAGGGATTATTAGATTTGGTAAATAAGAAATTATTGGTGTAATGACTTTGGAGATAGCAATCTTAATTGATAGAAACCCAGATTTCAGAAATAGATAAGATTTTAATGTTTACATTAAAATAATTACAATGATAATACTCTGAATGTGATGAATAGACTTTTACTGGGCATGAATTTTCTCAAAAGTCACTTTATATCTCTTAGCCTCAGTTTCCTTATCTGCAAAATGGATATAATAACACAGTAGTTGTGAGGATCAAATAAGATAATATATGCATACTTTGCTATGTAAAATCAGTTACTTTGATTGGCATATTCAAATCTACATAGTTGCTATGCATTTTCTTTTGATTTTTGAAAGGCAATAGGGTTACGTGACTTGCCCAAGGTCACACAGCTAAGCAAGTATTAAGTGTCTGAGGCCCCATTTGAACTCAGGTCCTCTTGACTCCAGGGCTGGTGCTCTATTCACTTTGCCACCTAAGCACCCCACTATGACTTTTTTAAAAAAACATTTCTTTCTACTAAAATAAAGATGTTAATTGCATCATTGTTCTTTTCACATTTATCTTTCTTATCCTCTCTACTGACAACACTAAGAATTCAAGTGTAAGCTGAATTTAGATTTCATGTACATAGATTTTTGGGGAAAAGGACAGCTTATATTCAGACCATTCTAGTCCTTGTCTTCAAAGTTTAGTCAGGAAACAATGTGCTCATGGGAAGATAATATCTTTGTGTGTGTGTGTGTGTGTGTGTGTGTGTGTGTGTGAATCCTTCTAAAACTTGCATATGTGATACTAAAAATTGAATTAAATCTGAATTAATTTTGATTTTTGAGATAATTAAAAGAAGAATTTTCGAGATAATTAAAAACACTAATATATTTCTTCAAACCATTGCTAGGAAATTTTCTTCCAGCAATAATCTACTTTATACTTTATTTTTTTCTGTTTTTTACAAGGCAATGGAGTTAAATGATATGTCCAAGGTCACAGAATTAGGTAATTATTAAACATCTGAAGTCGGATTTGAACTCAGGTCCTCTTGACTTCAGGGCCAGTACTCTATCCACTGTGCCACCTAGCTGGCCCAAGAAAGCTTATTTTGGCAACATTTTTTAGGAATGACTTAGAAACTTAGAGAAAGTACATGTGATCACTGCTCAGTGGCTCTGGAGAAGAAAGTGAAGCTGGTGATTTTGTACAGTTGCCCTTCACTTAAATCCAATTCACTTGCATGTCATGGCATGACACCCCTGATGTCATGGCACTCTTTGAGAATGAAAGAGAAACAACTTGCCTTAATCACTGATTGGATATTAGTTCCTGGGAAAGGCCCAGTCTTAAAAAGGCATCCAGAGCCATTACCACTCATCTTGATCTGTATCTTGTCACTGGACCCAGATGACTCTGGAAGGGAAAGTGAGGCTGGTGATTTTGCACAGCCGTCCCTCACTTGCATTTCATGGCATCATCTCCTTGATGTATTAGTCCTTTTGAGAACAAAGGACAAACAACAACAACAACAAGAGTTGCATAGACCAAATGAGAGATTATTTTAATAATACAAGGTATGGGGGCAGCTAGGTGGCACAGTGGATAGAGAGCACTGGCCCTGGAGTCAGGAGGACCTGAGTTCTAATCCAGCCTCAGACACCTAATAATCACCTAGCTATATGACCTTGGGCAAGACACTTAATCCCATTGCCTTAAATTTAAAAAATTTAAAAAAATATAAGGTATGACTGGAATTAGGGTATGGAATGGAAGGGAGGGGACAGATGAAAGAAGGTATAATCAATAGGACTTTGTCCAAAAGATGATTAGGCCATCTTTGAATTGATCTGCTGTTCTATTTCATTCATTTATCTTTGTGTCATCTTCCTTTCCCTTGCAATATACAAATATAATTCATAGTTTAAAAAAATTTTAAATCCATCTTATTTTCTCAAAACATTTTCTGTTTCCCTTTGGGGAACAATGCATAATCAGGCTGGAGATCACTGGTCTAGGAGATCAAACTCCAATAGTAAGAAACTGTAATGGTGAAAAAAGCATTGAAATTTGACTCTGGAGGTTCTGCCTTGGTTTGGCTTCCAGCTTTGCTTCCTGCTACCTGTGTGATCTGGGACAAATCATTAACCTTTTAGTAGTCTCAGTTTTCTGAATTGTAAAATTCAGATGTTCTGAAATCTCTGAGATTCTTTCCATCTCCCAGATTCTACTATCTAAAAAGGAGGTATGATCTAGCCTTCTTTTTAAATTTGAAATAAAACTAAATAAAACTGTGTTTCCTTGCCAGGCCAAATGCTATTTTAGGATCTGACCAGTAGATGGAAGTGTTGATGTTCCAAGACAGACAAATTCTCATCTGACTCGGAAGCAAACATCAAATCTCTCTTATGGATATATGATTTCATTGAATAACTGCACCTCAGCAGAAAAGGGCCTTAGGAGGTCAACTAGAACTTTTCTTAACTGTGGTGCAGAATGCCAACCCAGATAAATAAAAGTTTCCAAACTTTAAAAACTTTCCAAAGATGAGCGATCTACCTTGACAGAACATTCTGGTCATAATCAAATCTCATGGGTAAGAGAGACTGAGCTTTATCTCTAGCCTTCCTAAATCTGTTCTTTCAAAGTTACAACCTATTTTCAGCATCTTAGTCATTATAATCAATGCATCTTCCTTAGCCAGTTCCCCAGTGTTAACAATAATAATTCAGGCATATATCTATTCAAACAACAGTCACATCCTGCCTAAATTATACCATTTCCAGTTAAAAAATTCACAACTCCTTCACCAATTTTTAAGTCCTGTTTTTTAGTCCCCTCGATGTCCTTGCTTTCTTCTTCTATACACACTTCAATTAATCAATGCCTCTCCTAAATCAGTTATGGATAACTGATAAGGATAGAGAATAGCCTGACAGGCTATTATTATCTGCCCTATTCTAGATAAATTTTGGTTAATAAAGCTGAAGGTCACATTTTTCCTTAAATCCTCCTCTGAAGCCTCATAGCCATGACAAAATTTATGCCAATAAAACCCAAACTCTGGTAGACCCTGAGGACAGACTTTGTGTGACCAGAGTGACTCACCTTGAGAAGGCAAGTCTCCAAGTGTTGATTATAGCAACTAATGGTGACCATCTACCAAGGTGTGAAGGAGATGTGATTGGATTAAATATTGAAGATGACTATACTAGTTTTTCCTTTTGCCCTGTCATACTGTTCTCAGTCAATACAATGGCCCCTTAGGTTTTATTTTTTTCTCACATTTCTACATTGTCCTGCACCTGTTTGAGTACATTTAATTTCTTAATTAAAAAAATACTGAACTAAAAAAAGGCATATAAAATGATCATTTCCATACTTTTCACATGAAACAATCTCAATAATGTAGTTTGTTTTTCCTTTATTATATAATAAATTCAACATAAAACTTTCAGATCTATCATACTTGTTTTTCCTTCTATTTATTTTTCTGTGTATTTTTAAAAACTATTTAAGGCAATGGGGTTAAGTGACTTGCCCAAGGTCATACAACTAGGTCATTATTACATTTCTGAGAGTGGATTTGAACTCAGGACTCCAGGGCCAGTGCTCTATCCTCTGTGCCACCTAGTTGCCCATTTCTGTGTATTTTTAATGATGTTTCAATGGTCCTCTTTTTAGGGGAGGAGGGAAATAGCATTGTTATCACTGTTGCTGATTCCTCTTTACTCACTTATCTGGCTTCTTTAAATCCCAACTAAAGCCCCATCTTCTAGTACTGTCCTTAATTATTTTCTATTTATTCTATATATAACTTGCTTTGCATATATTTGATTGCATGTTGTCACGCATCTCCATTAAACTACAAGTTCCATGAGGACAGGAATTGTCTTTTTGCCTCTTTTGGTATCTCCTGCACCTGGCATAATGTAGGTGCTTAATGAATATTTAGTGATTAATTGGTGGATTCCTCCAAGTATCCTGCCCCATCATTTCCCCCTCTCTCAGTTAAAAAAGAGGAAAAAACCAAAATCATTGTAACGTAGATATAGTTTAAAAAAAAACTACACAGTGGACATGTCTGAAAATGTATGTCTTTTTTCTGTACTTTGAGTCTCTCACCTCTGAGTACCTCATAGGAGTTGGGTAATATATTTCAATCTCAGGTCCTCTGGAATCCTCATTGATCTTTGTTTTGATAAGAGTTCTTAAGTCTTTCAAGGTTGTTTTTCTTTACAAGCTGCTATTGTGTAAATTGTTTTTCAGGTTCTGCTCACTTCACTCTGCATAAATTCATACAAATTTGTCCAGATTTTTCTGAAATCTTTACTGTTATCATTTCTGGGGGGCATAATAATATTCAATTATAGTCACATGCCATAATTTATTTATCCATTCCTCAATTGATGGCTACTCCCTTATTACTCATATTTTTCACTATAACAAAAGAGTTCCTATAAATATTTTTTTCCTACACATAGACTCTCTTTTTTTTCTCCTTTTTCCATCTCTTTTGGGGTATAAGTCTAGTATTGCTATTGCTGAATGAAAGGCTAGTCACACTTTAGTGACCTTTTAGATATTTTTCAGAATGGTTGAATCAATTCTTATCTCCACTAACAGAGTAACTATTTTCTTGTATCCCCTTAATTTATTGCCAGTTTCATTTTTTTAGACATCTTTGTCAATCTTATGGGAATGAAGCAAAAAAAACCTCAGAGTTAACTTATTTTTTATTTATTTAATTACTAGTGGTATGGAACATTTTTTCTGTTGATAGCTTTAAATTTTTCCTTTAAGAACTGCAGGGTAGCTAGGTGGCACAGAGGATAGAGCACTGGCCTTGGAGTCAGGAGGACAAGATTTCAAATTTGACCTCAGACACTTTAACTGTGCTACCCTGGGAAAGTCACTTATCTCTCTCATTGCCTCACATCCAGGGCTATCTCTAGTCTCCTGATTCATAGCTGACCACTGGATCCAGATGGTTTTGTAGGAGAAAGTGAAGCTGGTAACTTTAGCACATTCATTCATGTACTTGTTATGGTCTTCTTCAAGAATGAAAGACAATTATAATTATTCAGATCTTTTGACCATTTACTTATTGGGGAATGATTGTTTCTTGTTCTAATGTGATTAAATAAAATCATATCTATTTCTATATCATCTATGTATCTATCTATGTCATATGAGGTTTTTATCAGAGAAACATTGTAAAAAGTTTTCCCCAATTAACTTCTGATTTTGTATTGATTAAAGTCCATGCAAAACCTTTTAAATTTAAATTTTAGGTAATTAAAATCATTTTTAAAATATTCTTTGATTTTCTCTATTCCTTGTTAGTCATGAACACCTCCCTTAACCATTGTTGCAAAGATATTTCCTTCTTGCTTCTCTAATTTGTTTGTGTGACTTTTGATGTTTAAATTATGTATCTAGAGCTTATCTTGGTATATGGTGTGTTTGTTAAGTCTTTACCATGTTTCTGCCAGACTTTTTCCTATTTTTCCTAGCAGTTTTTTTACATTTTAATTTTTAAAATTTTTTTAATTAAAGATTTTATTTATTTTGAGTTTTACAACCCCCCCCATCTTACTTCCCTCCCCCCCCACCCCCTTTCCTAGTAGTTTTAACTGATTGGTTTTTACTCCAGTCTTGGTTTTTACTCCAGTCTTGGGGTCTTTGAATATATCAAACACAATCTTTTTATATTTTTTTGCTTTGGTATATTATGGACTTAATTTGTTCCCCTTGTCAACTTCTATTTTTAACTAGAACTAATCATTTTTATGATTACTGCTTTGTAGTATAGTTTGAGATATGATACTTCCAGGCCTCCTTCCTCCCTACTTTTAAATTTTTTATTATTTCCTTTGACATTCCTGACCATTTAGTTGGTTAGCATGTATTTCATTCTTATTTTTTTCTTCTAGTTTTCTAAAAAAATGCTTTAGTGTTTTGTTATGGCAGTAAATAAGTTAATTAATTTTGGTGATATTTTTATTATGTTGGTAACAGTAGTAGGAACAATTAACATTTGTTTAATTATTTAGGTTTGTCTTCATTTTTGTAAAGAATGTTGTGTAGTTGTGTTCCTACATATTCTTTTTGTTTGTTTGTTTTTGCAAGGCAGTGGGGTTAAGTGATTTGCCCAAAGTCACACAGCTCAGTAATTATTAAGTATCTGAGGCTGGATTTGAACGCAGGTCTTCCTGACTCTAGGGCTAATACTCTATTCACTGCACCATCTAACTGCCCCTATTTGTATGGTTTCTATGTGCATCTTGGTAGGTAGAATTCTAAAATTTTGTATATTCTATAGTTATTTTGAATAGAATTTATCATTTCCTGCTGCCTTTTATTGATAAGATGTTCATGATGTATTTGAGCTTATTTTAAATCCTGCAATTTGACTGGTCATCCCTTCAATTAAATTTTAAATTTACTTTTGAGAGTCATCTAGGTAGACTATCATTTTTCCCAAAAATTATATGTGTGCTTCTTCCCTTTTTTCCCTAGTCATTGCTCCTTACCATTTCTAGACCTATATAAAAAAATAATAGTGATAATGGGTATTCTTTCTTTGTGCCTTCTCTTATTAGGAAGACCTTTTGCCTTGCTCTAATGCATATAATATTCACTCAGGGAAATTAGATGGCACAGAGGATAAAGCCCTGGGCCTAGTCAGGAAGGCTCATCTTCAACTAGCTGTGTGACCATGGCAAGTCACTTAACCTGTTTGCCTCAGTTTCCTCAGTTATACAATGGAGATAATTCCTCTCAGGGTGGTTGTGAGGAACAAGAGATAATACTTAAAATAGGTTTAGTCCAGTGCCTAGCACATTGTAGATGCCAAATAAATATTTTTCCCTTTCTTTCCCATATCCTTATTTTTAGATTGACATGCTTTTTTGTATTAATTAAATTAAAATTTTTTTTGCTTTTTATTATTTTTAACAGAAGTGTTGAATTTTGTCATAAGCATTTTGCATCTACTGATATAATCACATGGGTTTTATTATTTTTATTATTAATGTGGTTATAAGCATGCTAGTCTGGTCCTTTCCCCTGCTCTGGATTCAGGCTGTGTGCCCACATGCCTTCCTCTACTACAGGTTCCTGGGAATCTTCTTGTGTAGTTTTGTACTGGATAAAGGGATCCATCACCATTTCTTTGGTTTTCTTTCTTCTTGTTCATTCTAGTGTATTTTTAGAGTTTTACTGCATGTGTTTGTGTGGGATCTGGATTCATCTGGGTACTAATATATTGCCATCTTAGCTGGCAATCTAAACTTAACCTAGGATCATTCTCATGCTACTCTCAATTCAATTCAATAAAGATTTATTTACTATATACAAGGCAAGGGATATAGATTTTTCTCCCTTTCATCAGTTGTTTTCTCTTCCTGGAGATCCCTCCACCCTATAGACACTCTTCTGCTTGATGAATTCCTTGTCTGGATCTCCATTTTGTGAAGTGCCCAGGTTATGCTCCATTCACTCTCATCTCCATTCCTGCTCTTGAAACTCCTCAGAATCCTTGCTATGGGTGGGCCCTCTTCCTTCTTCTTCACCCCTCTGTTATAACTCTTTTATGTTTTGTCTTCCCCATTAGTATGCAAGTTTCTTGAGGATAAGGACTGTATTTTTTGTTTGAATTTGTAGCCCTAGGGTTCAGTAAAATCCCCAGCCAGCAGATATAAGTGCTTAAATTATATATACATATCTGTGTATGTGTTTGTATGTATCCGTATCTATATCTATTTATAATTTTAACCTATATATCTGTTTATCTACCTGTCATCTCTTTGTCTATCAATTTATCTATCATCTAGCTATCATGTGTCTATCATTAACCATCATCTATCAATCTATCAACTATCATCTCTTTCATCTATCAATCTATTCTATCTACCATCCATTTACCTGTTCTATCTGTCAGTCTATACAAAGGTAAAAGCATGCAACAATCCTTGTTCTTAAGGAACTTGTATTTTATAAGGAGGAAAAAGGAAATATTCAGAAAAAAGAAATACAAAGGATCCTCAAAGTCATTTTAGCTAGACAAGAGCACTGTTTCTGGGAGGTCAGGAAAAGAACTAGTGTACAAAATGACATCTGCACAAAGAAACGATGAAAGTGAGAAGTGCATTTTAGGAATGGGAGAACCACTTTGTAAAGACATTGAGAAAGGAGTCTGAATATTGGTTCTGGGGAATAACTAGTAGCCAATTTGGCTGAAATGGGAAATAATATGAAATGAGACTGGAAAGGTAGGTGGGAGGCAGATAGAAGAAAACTTCAAATATCAGATGTAGGATCTAAAAGGTTTTTTCCCTTAAAGGCAACTGAGAGCCGCTGATGATTTTTGAGTAGGTAAATGATACTGTCAGATTTATAATTTAGGAATATTCATTTGGCATAGTATGAAGGATAAATTGGAGAGAGGTAGAGCCTGGAAGCAGGGGAGTCCAAAGAAAAGGCTATTGCAATAGCCCAGGTGAAAAAAGTGATTAGCCTGCAATATGACAGTAGCATATAACAATACCTGGCTCAAAATCAAAACTCCAACATGGTTATGCCAACGGAATGGCAAAGACCTAATAGATCTGAGAAAGAGGACTTGGGGGATTTCAGGGGACAGCCTTGGCCGACTGGCACATTTCTTCCCCCAGAGGGCAGTAGTAGCCTGTAGAAGGTGACCCGCCTGGCAGCTTCGTGGAGACAGTGCCATGGAGCCCCATCTTCCTTAAACTGAGTGCTGCCCGCCTCAAACTGTGGCATCCTGAAGCTACTCTGGCCCAGTCGCTGTTTACAGTGTGACTGAAACTTCCTGTGTTTATCCTCTCCGCCTTCTATTCCTCTTCCAAGGGGAAAGGCTTTGCCTAAAATCCATGAAAGGTTAGCAGTCTCCTTGCCCTCCTCGAGTCCAGCCCATGAGATTCAGGGATACTGCGGATCCAGGGGTTGAGGGGACCCGCCCCCCGCCCCTTATTCTATCAGAGAATTGGGGCTGGGACAGCTTATTGGTCAGGGAGTCCAGTTGGGGCGAGTCTCCACAAAGATTTCCTCTAACTGGATTTCAGCGGCTTCAGTTCTGGCTCCCACCCCCTACCAACATTTAATTGTTGATTATCTCCAATGACGATGATTTGGAAAAATTAAGTGGTGTTTATGCTTCCAGCAATGGACTGCTTTGCTCCGCAATCCTCACTTCCCTGGAGTCATTTATCTCCATTTTCTTGTTGTTTGCCACTTCTCCCCTCCCCAGACAGGCTTAATAACTGGCAATCATCGCATCTCGGGGTGAAACAATCTGCTTGCCTCCCTCCTCGCGGGCGGGGAGTCACATGTCCTCCGGAGCCGGGCTCATTAGAGCAGCCGCTGGGTCTTTTGTTTTCCCGGGTCAGGCTCCAGCTCCATCGCTTAACGGGCCCAGATTCAGTCCCGGACATCCCCGGACCTTTCCACCACGTGGCTGAAAGTGGCCCAGTGTGGGTAGGAAGGAAGAGTAAACAGGAAATGCATGGTTTAGGGAGGAATACAAGTGATCACTCAATTAGGCTGTTAGAACTACTTAAATCCCCTATAGGCATCTTTAGGGAAAGCCCCCGCTACTTTAATCAGGCCTGGACCGAGGCTTATAAACTCACAAGAGAACAGTCGGGGAAGGTCTGCGGGGAGCCAACTGGGGGGTGTGCGTGCCAGCATTCAACCCGAGCCAAAGATCCTGCCAGGAGAGGCAGCACAATGTGGACCACTGATGAAAAAGCTCGGCGTGCGCCTGCGTGGAGATCCGCACGGCCAAGTTCCAGAACTTATACGACTTTTTAAAAAATTCTTTCCTGGCCTTGGATTAAAAAGACTATTCTTTGAGCACAGAGTTCCATTGCACTTGCCTTTAAATCCTCACATCTGTCTATCCCTCATGTAGCCCAGGCTCCCTTCACTGTATTGGGAACTGGACTGGTCACTGAACTCTCAATTGGGTCTCAGGCTTCACGTCCTCGGGAATACATGAGATTCCAAACACAATTCAAGTTCAAATCCAAATTCACCAGCCATTTGTGATAGGCTTGCTGTGCCCCGGAGCGCTTTCTTAGGAAAGGAAAATACCCCAATTAAGTGAGATAAAGTCCCTGCCCTTGCAGTTTACTGTACATCAAAGGAATAAGGCACCAAGACAGATATACAATATGCAATATTATACGATAAAAGCATTGTGAAGGTACAAATCAAATGATGTGATGCCTATTAGGAAAGATTATTACTGGTAGGGGGGATGGAGTGACATTGAATTTCTTAAGCATGGAGGAAATTTGGTAGTGGAGGAAAGAAGGGCAGAGGGAACAGTAAAATAGAGGATATATTTGTTGTTTGAGCAGGGGGAAGAGTTCTTCAGTTGAGTGTAGAGGGGATTCTTATGAGAGAAGAGTAGAAAGACAGGATGGTGCTAGATCACGGAGGGCCTTCAATGTGAGGCAAAAGACTTTGGGACTTTATTAGTGATGCAATTAGAGATTTTTTTGTGAAGATTTTTTGAACAAGACTAGATCCACATGCAAGAAAGATTACAGGATGGACTGGAGGTGGGGAAAGAGAAAGACCTGATTAAGGCCGAACTTAAAAACATTTTTGATAATTATATTTTAATACATTTGATTTTCTTTGAAATTGAATATATTTTATACATTTTTTATATTCTGAAAATATTAAAGGGGACCACGACAACAAAAAAGGCTAAGAATCTTTGCTTTACATCATTGTTTAAGTCAGACAAATGATCAAATTGTGGACTCCTGGACCCTCCTTGTACTTTTTCCTCCTGAAGTAGTCTTAAGTCTCTACTACCACAAAATTCCCCCTTGTTCATCTTAGCCATTTGTATTTCAGCACTCTACAGAGGAGTCAGTACCAACCCAACCTGGTTCCTGGTCTCATTATCCCTAGATGAGCACTTCCATTTATTTTCCTCTTACATTTGCCTAATCACCCAGACCAGTACGACAGGATGCAGGAAACACTTTCCCGGGCTATAGCAATTGACCAGGCAGGTGGCAATGGAGTTTTTGCTAAGGAAGTAATGGAGAGCAAGTTGTGGGGGAGGGGGACCAGGTGCAAGAGATGCCTTGGAGATAGAATCCACAAAATTTGGCAGCTAACTGGATATGGAAAGTGATGGAGAAGGAAGAGCAATGCTAACCCTTGAATTTTCACAGAGCACCTATTATTACAGTATCTAGGAATTTGTTCCAAAATTGACTCTTCATTGACTCTTCAATGACCCTCATTTGATACACCAAGAAGCTAAGAATCTGAGATCAATATGAATAGTTACATTGGGCTTTAGCCAGGATCTATTCATCCAGGATTCTTTCTGACAATAGCTTCAATGGATCAGATGGTGTAAAAAGCAATGTTGTTCTCTTCCCAGATTTGGAATGATCCCCAAAACTGAGTGAGAAGGAAATTTGGTTTGGGTTCCTGGGGAAAGTTAGATAGCAGATTCTAGCGTAACAAAATATAAGGAGAAGGTAATTCAGACTGCCAAAAGTCTTGAGTTATCCCAAGACCATAAAGATCTCTCAAGGCAACCCAGGATACAGAAAGCAACTAAAAGGCAGCACAAATGGAATTCAAAAGGTCTTGATCAAATTTTAAATGATAAAGACTCCAAATGTCTACTCAGAGAAATTAGACAATCCATTACCATTTCTCTGAAGAAGAATAATTTACTCAACCAATGGTATAATCCTTAGAGACTCTCTGACTCTGACTCTGTCTCTCCATATGTGTGTGTGTGTATTATATATATATATATATATATATATATATATATGTATATATATATGTATATGTTGCTTTGAGTCAACAAAATACCGAGCTAGAAGGACCATGAGATTGACATGGTATTATAATTCTTATGTTTTTATTTTCTTTCCTCCAACCCAATCCTACTTCATGACTGATCCCTTAGAAGTGGATAGGTGACAGATGACATTTATATGGCACTTTATGCTTTTGCAAAGCACTTTATATCCATTTTCTCATTTGAGCTTCTCAGCAACCCAATGAGGGAAATAGTAGAGTTTATAGATAAGAAAATCGAGATGAAATGACTTGTCCAACAGTAATAGGTGACAGACATGAGATTCAGAATCATGTATACCAGATTTCCAATCTAGAACTTTGTCTAGTAGACTGTACTTTCTCATTTATTTTAGGTTACTCTTATTGAGCTAATTGAACATTTTCCTTGACTGGGAACCCACCCACCCCCACCCCAAGAATTTCATAATCCTAGGATGTCTATATCATTACATTCCCTATTGTTTCCCTAGGATTTCTGGGAGATTGAACTTTCTAGAAAGAAGAATGGATTTGTTGAAGGAACTGAGGCAAATAAAAGTTGTGATTTTTCCAACACTAAACTGGTAAATTTTTTATACTGGCTCCTTCACAGGACCCCTCACCCCTTTTCAGTTTCCTTTTATGTGATGCCTTCCCCATTAGAATATAAGATACTGGTGAACTGATTCAACTATTCTGAAGAGCAATTTGGAACTATGTCCAAAGGGCTATAAAATTGCATATTCTTTGTCCCAGCATTACCTCGACTAGTTCTGTATCCCAAAGATATTTTTTTTAAAAGGAAAAGGACTTTTATATACAAAAATATTTATAGCAACTCTTTTTGGGGTGGCAAAGAATTCAAAATTGATCTGATACCCTCATTAATTGGGGAATGACTGAACAAGTTGTGATATGATTTTGATAGAATATTATTGTAATATAAGAAATGATGAGCAAGATGCTTTCAAAAAAAACTGGAAAGAGGTAAATGAACTGATGCAAAGTGAAGTGAGCAGGACATTGCACAGAATAATAGCAATATTGTACAATGATCAACTGTGAATGACTGAGCTATTCTCAGCAGTACAATGATCCAAGACAATCCCGAAGGAATTCTGTTGAAAAATACTAATCCATTTCAAAGAGAGAACTGATGGAATTTGAATTTGGATGAAAGCACACTTTTTAAAACTTTCTTTTTCTTTTTTGTCTGTTTTCTTTCACAACATGGTTAATATGGAAATATATTTTGCATGATTGCTCATGTATCATCTATAGGAAATTTCCTGCCTTCCAAGGAACTGAGAGGGGAGAAAAAAGAAAATTTGGAACTCAAAATTTAAAAAAAATTGTTAAAATTGTTTTTACATGTCATTTCAAAAATTAACTATAATTTTATTTTATAAAAAGAATATGTGGTGATGGTTAGGTGGCACAGTGGATAGAGCACTGAGTCACTTAATCAGAGTCACTTAACTTTGCTTTGCAAAAAAAAATTAAAAAAAATTTAAAAAGAATATAAGCTCATTGAGGGCAGGAATTATTTTTCTTTTTGCTTGTATTCACTTTCCCACCACTTGGCACAGTTCCTGGCCCATGGCAAGTATTAATAAAATTTTGTTGATTATTTGTTTGACTTCACATACTTAATCAGTAACCTTCCAAATACTTTATCATGCCTTGCCATACTTTCTATTCACACTTCATACTGATTTTTCTCCCATCCATCTGGATCCATACAAACCAAAATGGCTTCAATCAAGAACAAGTCATGCCAGATTAATCTTCTTTTTTTTTTGACAGTTACCAGACTGCTACATTGGGAAAATGTAATACAAATACTATTCCTGGATTTTGACAAGACATTTGACAGTCTCTCACAATATCCTTATGAGTGAGATGGAATAAATGAACTAAAAGGATGGCGCTGACTATCTGGTCACTCTAGGCAAGTAATTTTCTTTTTCAGGACTTCAGTTCCCTCATCTATAAAAGGAGAGAGTTAGACTAAACAATCTCTAAATTCTTTTTCAGCTCTAAATCTCTGATCCTTTGAATAAAAACAATGTCAACCTTGAGTATGGTCTTAAGTGGAGTGACATCAGACTAGGTTGCAGGTTTCATTTTGGTCAAATTTTTATCATTGACTTGTGTGAAATCACTATTCTTATCAAGCTTGTGAAAGATACAATCTATGAGGAAAACTTAATAGATTATAAGATGATAGAAACTATTATTCCAAAAGGTCTCAATAAGGTAGAACTTTAGGAAAATTTTAATAAAATAAAATTTAAGGGGAAATATAAATTCTGTACTTGGTTTCAAAAAATTAGCTGCATAATTTTGGATGAGTTTGAGGGAAGGGACCTAACTAGAAAAAAATTCACATGAAAAATATCTTGGAATTTTAGTGGACTAAAGCTTGACATACATCATCATAAGAATAGGCATTTAAGATTTACAAAGCACCCACATTTATTATCTCATTTGAGACTCATAATAACTTTGTGGGGTAGGTACTACAAATGCTATTATACCATTTTGCAGAAGAAGACAACTCAGAGAAGCTAAGTGATTTACCCATGGTCTCATAACTAGTAGTAAGTTTTGGAGTTTTAACTTGAACTTAGATCTTTTCTGGATTCAAGATTCAATTCTTTGAGATTTAAACTTGTAAGGAATATGATAAATCATATAGACTAACCCCCTCAGGTTCTTCCTCTGATTTCAAATTCAGGGCTTTTATATATCACAAAACAGAGCAAAGTGTGATATGGGAGACCAAAAAAACCCTAATGATCTTTCTATGCAAAAAGATCATCATGTTCAGAACACAGGAAGTTATAGTTCTACTGTACTTTTGTCTGATTAGACTATATTTGGTTCCTGTTCTTAGTTTCTGGCAACACAGTCTAGGAAGGACATTAACAAGTTGGAATGTATACAGCAGAAGGAGACTAGCATAGTCAAGGGACTTGAAACCATGCCACTTGAGATGTGGATGAAGAACCTGAGATCTTTAGTGGGAAGAGACAATGTAAGGGGAGCATGATAGTATCTGAAGACCTGTCATGTAGATGAGGGATTAGATTTTTTTTGGCCTTGGAGGACAGAACTGAGAGTAAAGGATGGGAGTTGCAGAACAACAGATTTCAGTTTGATATTAGGAAAGTGTTCCTAACAATTTGTTCAGTTGTTTGGGGTTTTTTTAGTTGTATCCAACTCTTTTTTTCACAAATTCCTTTGGGATTTTCTGGCAGAGATACTGGAGTGGCTTGGCATTTCTTTACAACTGAGGAAACTGAGAAACAGGATTTAGTGACTTGTCCAAGGTCACAAAGCTAGTAAGTGTCTAAAGTCACATTTGAACTCAGGTCTTCCTGACTTCAAAAATACATTTGGACATATGAAAGATAGTAGGATAAAAATTTTTGTTTCAAAGTAAGATTTTTTTTTTAGTTTTTGCAAGGTAATGGGGTTAAGTGGCTTGCCCAAGGCCACACAGCTAAGTAATTATTAAGTGTCTGAGGCCGGACTTGAACTTGGGTACTCCTGACTCCTGGGCCAGTGCTCTGTCCACTGCATCACCTAGCCGCCCCTTAAGGATTATATCTTGAAGGTTTCAGGACTATTTAGCTAGACTGAGAGAAGGCTTACTAGTGGACATGATAGCCAGATCTAAGTATTTGAAGGGCTGTCAGGTGAAGGAGGAGTCAGAATTATTCTATTTGGGGCAGAAGGAAGAACCAAGGACAATGAGTAGGAGTTATAGAAAGGCAGCTTCCTATTTGAGGCAACCCTAAGTAGAATGAACTGCGGAAGTGAAGAGTGGATTGGGGTGGGAAGCCAGAGGGGTGGATTGGGGTGGGAAGCCAGAGGGGTGGATTGGGGTGGGAAGCCAGAGGGGTGGATTGGGGTGGGAAGCCAGAGGGGTGGATTGGGGTGGGAAGCCAGAGAGGTGGGGAGGGCTTCCCCTTCAATGAAGGACTTAAAGATAAGGTTGGATAAGTAAGTCCTGGGGAAGTATGTTTTTCAAATGTTGTTCAAATCTAGACTGGACCAGACTGGTATTGAGAAGTGGCACAGTGAATAGAGCCCTGGGTCAGGATCTAATTTAAAATCCAGTCACAGATACTTAACTAGTTGTGTGTGACCCTGAACTAATCATTTCACCTCTGTTTGCCTCAGTTTCCTCATCTGTCGAATGAGAATAATAACACTTATTTCCCAAGGTTGTTGTAAAGTTCAAATGAGATAATGTTTGTAAAGCACCTACTTCAGGACCTGGAACATAATAGGTTCTATACAAATATTAGCTATTATTAGTTGCTTATCAGGTGATTCTTGTTCAGGCATGGTTTGGACTAGATAGAACCTCTAAGGCCCTTTATAACTTAAAGATTCTTTGGATTGCTACTTAATAGGTGTTATTTCCTATATTTTCTCCTTCTGATCATTGACTCATTCATTTATTAGGTTCCCTATTGTGTGATTCATGACCTAGTCTTTGGTAAAGAAATGAAATTAGATAAGACACAGTTCTTGCCTTTTTGGTGCTTATAGTCTAGTAAGGGGATAATGCAACTTTACTTAGATAAAAAAATTTAATATGTACAAATCACAGTAACTTGGGGACAGAGATTCAGAGAAGCACAAAGAATTGAGGAGATAGGTTCCATATGAGAGGAAGAGAAGACAGGAATAAGTCTTTGTATAATGCCTACTATGTAAAGACAACCTGGGTAGGTGGAAGGCGCTTGGTTGGGCAGCCTAGATCCACAGCAGGAGAAAGGGCCTGCCAAGTACATAGGTAGGCAAATTAATAACTAATATAGTAATAAAAAACCCACATGCTTATATAAATAGATGCTGAAAAACTCATAACAAAATTCACAGAAATAAATGGACCCTTTCCTTAATAAGATCTAAAACCAAGGAGAGGGGAAGGGAAATAAGCATTTATTTATATAGTATCTACTGTGCTGCACAGTCATTACACTAAGTCTGTTAAAAATACAATCTCATTTGATCCTCATGACAACCCTATAAGGTAGGTGCATTTTAAAGTTGAGGAAACTGAGGAAAACAAAAAGGGTTATACAGCTATTTAAGTGTCCATGACTGGATTTGAACTCAGATCTCCCTGTCTCTGGGTCTTCCATTCTGTGTTATATCATTCCATTTAGTGCTTATAAGGCTCTCTCACAGCGACAGAGTGTTAGTAAGATCCCAATAGACTTGAACTTGAGCTCAGATCTTATGACACCAAGTCCAGTGCCCTTTTCTCAAAGTCAGGCTGCCTTGCTAAAGTCTTGGCCTACCTGGTAGTGGAAGAAGAGCACTCAGAACCACAATGACATAGAGATACCTCAAATGAGCCCAGATATAGACTAGGTGCTAAAGGAGACAGAAGATGTGAAAGACAGGATATCTGTCTTCAAATTTACTCAAATATACTTTAAATCTCTCTAATTAGAGAGATAAGAACAACACAAATATGATAACTAGGGAACAAGAAATATAGCAAAATATAGAGAAGAGAATGATCTCTTTAGCTGAAACAATTGGGGAAAGCTCCCCAGATGATGTAGGACATAGAGGGTGCTTAATAAGCACTTAATAGAGTTATTGACTTGACCATGAACAACAGGGAGCCATTATGTAGAATGATGTGATTAAAAAGGTCATAGGATCATAGGATTTCAATTTGGAAGGGCTCTTAGATATAAACTAGTTTGAATTCCTTGTTTTACAGTAGATAAAATTTGGACCTAGTCTTTTGATTCTGAATCCAATGTTCTTTACACTATGCCATATCACAACATCCCTACCACACAAGAAAATTAGTCTGACAGCAAAACCTGCTGACAAGAAGGGAGATAAGGGTCAGAGAAATCTGATAGTGGTAATAATCCAAGTATAAAGGAAGAGAATGACAGGGAAAATTGAAAAGAAGGGACAAATGTGAGAAAGAGAAGGAAGAATCAATAATGGGACTGGATGATTAATTGATTATTGTGGAAGAAGGAAAGGAAAAAGGAATCATTTTAAGATTTCATGTCAGTGAAAATGGAAAAATGTTAATGTGCCACCATAATCAGAAATAGGTAATATGGGAAGGGAAGTTGTGTTTTTTTTTTAATTTTTAAAATTTATTAGGAGCGGCTAGGTGGCGCAGTGGATAGAGCACCAGCCCTGGAGTCAGGAGTACCTGAGTTCAAATCTGACCTCAGACACTTAATAATTACCTAGCTGTGTGGCCTTGGGCAAGCCATTTAACCCCATTTGCCTTGCAAAAAAAAAAAACCTAAAAAAGAAAAAAAATTATTTATTTTTTAATTTCACAATTTTCCCCCTAATCTCACTTCTCCCCCCACCCTCACAGAAGGCAGTCTGTTAATCTTTACATTGTTTCCATGTCATACAATGATATAAATTGAATGTGCTGAGATAGAAATCATATCCTTAAGAAAAATAAAATATAAGAGATAGCAAAATTACATAATAAGATAATTTATTTAAATTAAAAGTAATAATCTTTGGTCTTTGTCCAAACTCCACAATTCTTTCTTTGGATACAGATGGTATTCTTTATTGCAGATACACCAAAATTGTCCCTGATTGTTGCACTTATGAAATGAGCAAGTCCATTAAGGTTATCATCACCCCCATGATGTTCTTAGGGTGTACTATGTTCTTCTGGTGCTGCTCATATCACTCAGCATCCTTCTAGGCTTCTCTGAACAATAGTGTTCCATAACATACATATACCACAACTTGTTCAGCCATTCCCCAATTGATGGATATTCACTCAATTTCCAGTTCTTTGCTGCCACAAATAGAGCTGCTATGAATATTTTTTGTGCAAGTGATGTTTTTACCCTTTTTCATGATCTCTTCAGGGTATAGACCCAAGTAGTGGTATTGCTGTATCAACGGGTATGCACATATTTATTGCCCTTTGGGTATAATTCCAAATTGCTCTCCAGAAAGGTTGGATGAGTTCACAGCTCCACTAACAATGCATTAGTGTCCCAGATTTCCTACTTCCCTTGCAACATTGATCATTGTCCTTTCTGGTCATATTGGCCAGTCTGAGAGATGTGAGGTCCTACCTCAGCGATGTTTTAATTTGTATTTCTCTAATAAATAATAATTTAGATCAATTTTTCATATGACTATGGATAGCTTTGATTTCTTCATCTGCAAATTGCCTCCACATATCCTTTTGAGCATTTGTCAGTTGGGGAATGGCTTGGTTTTTTTTAATAAATTAATTTGTCAGAAATTCTAGTTGTAAAAGTTATTTCCCAATCTACTACATTTCTTCTGATCTTGGTTACAGTGGTTTTATCTGTGCAAAAGCTTTTTAATTTAATCAAAATTACCTAGTTTTTTTTTTGCAAGGCAATGGGGTTAAATGGCTTGCTCAAGGCCACACAGCTAGGTAATTATTAAGTGTCTGAGGCCAGATTTGAACTCAGGTACTCCTGACTCCAGGGCCGGTGCTCTATCCACTGTACCACCTAGCCACCCCTCTAGTTTGTTTTTTAATGTTTTTAATGATGTTCTCCATCTCTTCCTTGGTCATAAACTGCATAGATACATCTGACAGGTAAACTATTCCTTGATCTGCTAGTTTCTGCCATAATAACTTCCAATTTTCCCAACAGTTTTTATGGAAGAGAGAGTTTTTACCCCAAAAGCTGTACTCTTTGGATTTATCAAAAAACAGATTACTATAATCATTTCCTGCTATTGCACCTAGTCTATTCCACTGATCCACCACTCTATTTCTTAGCCAAATCCTAGACAGTTTTGATGACTGATGCTTTGTAATATAATTTTAGATGTGATAGGCTAAGCGACTTTTGTTTGTACCTTTATCATTAAATCCCTGGAAATTCTTGACTTTTTATTTCTCCATATGAATTCACTTACAATTTTTTCTAACTCATTAAAGTAATTTTTTTCAAATTTTGATTGGTAGGGCACTAAATAAGTAGTTTAATTAGGTAGAATTGTCATTTTTATTATATTAGCTCGGCCTATCCATGAACAGTTGATATTTGCCCAGTTTTTTAAATCTGACTTTATTTGTGAAAGAAGTGTTTTGTAGTTGTTTTCATAGAATTTCTGAGTCTGCCTTGGCAGGTAGACTCCCAAGTATTTTTTATTGTCTGAAGTTATTTTGAATGGGATTTCTTTTTCTAGCTCTTGTTGCTGTATCTTGCTAGTAATATACAGAAATGCTGAGGATTTATGAGGGTTTATTTTATATCCTGTGACTTTGCTAAAGTTGCTGTTTCTAGTAGTTTTTTAAGATGATTTTTTTTTAGGATTCTCTAGGTATACCATCATGTTATCTGCAAAGAGTGAGAGTTTTGTTTCTTCCTTCCCAATTCTAATTCCTTCAATTTCTTTTTCTTCTCTTATTGCTGAAGCTAACATTTCTAATACAATATTGAATAGTAATGGTGATAATGGGCATCCTTGTTTCACCCCTGATCTTATTTGGAGTGCCTCTAACTTATCATTATTTCATATAATGCTTGTGATGATTTCAAATAGATACTGCTTATCATTCTCTGCTCTCTAGTGTTTTTAGTAGGAATGGGTGTTGTATTTTGTCAAAGGCTTTTTCAGCATCTATTGAGATAATCATGATTTCTGATAGGTTTGTTATTAATTTAATTAATATTAATTAAACTAACAGTTTTCCTAATATTGAACCAACCCACTTGGTCATAGTGTACTAGCCTAGTGATAACTTGCTGTAATCTCTTTGCTAAGATTTTATCTAAGATTTTTGCATCTATATTCATTAGGGAGATAGGTCTATAATTTTCTTTCTCTGTTTTGACTCTTCTTGGTTTAGATATCAGCACCATATTGGTGTCATAGAAAAAGTTAGCCAGGGTGGCTAGGTGGCACAGCGAATAGAGCACCGGCCTTGGAGGCAGGAGTACCTGGGTTCAAATGCTACCTCAGACACTTAATAATTACCTAGCTGTGTGGCCTTGGGCAAACTACTTAACCCCATTGCCTTGTAAAATCTTAAAAAAAAAAAGAGTTAGCCAGAGTTCTGTCTTCACCTATTTTGCCAAAGAGTTTATATAGAATTGGAACCAATTGTTCCTTAACTGTTTGATAGAATTCACTTGTGAATCCATCTGGCCCTGGAGACTTTTTCTTAGGAAGTTCAGTAATGACTTGTTGAATTTTGTTTTCTGAGATAGGGTTATTTAAGTATTTAATTTCCTCTTCATTTAACTTGGGCAACTTATATTTTTGTAAATAGTTATCCATTTCACTTAGATTATCAAATTTATTAGCATACAGCTGGGTAAAATAATTCTGCATTGTTACTTTAATTTCCTCTTCATTGGTGGTGAGTTCACTGTTTTCATTTATGATACTGGTAATTTGATTTCTTACTTTTCTTTTTATTTAGATCCAATTAACCAGAGGTTTATGGATTTTATTGACTTTTTTCATAAAACCAACTCTTGGTTTTATTTATTTATTAATTCAATAGTTTTCCTGTTTTTGATTTTATTAACATCCCCTTTAATTTTTAGAATTTCTAATTTGTTATTTAATTGGGGGTTTTTAATTTGTTCTTTCTCTAATATTTTTAGTTGCATGTATAGTTCATTGATTTCCTCTTTCTCCAATTTATTCATGTAAGCATTTAAAGATATAATATGTTCCCTGATAAATTCCTTGGCTGTATCCCATAAGTTTTGGCATGTTGTCTTGTTATTGACATTATCTAGGATAAAATCATTAATTCTTTCTATAATTTGTTGTTTGGTCCACTCATTCTTTAAAATGAGGTTATTTAGTTTCCAATTAGTTTTAGGTCTATCTCTCCCTGGCCCATTATTGCATATGATTTTTACTGCATTATGATCTGTAAAGGATGTATTCACTATTTCTTTCTGACTTTCTGCATTTGATTGTTAGGTTTTTATGCCCTAGTATACATGGTCAGTTTTTGTGTAAGTGCCATATACTGCAGAAAAAATATATCCTTTCTATCCCCATTCAACTTTCTCCAAAGGTTTTTCATGTCTGGATTTTCTAACATTCTATTTAACTAGAAGTTGGGCTTTTTGAGGGAAAATATAGAGTTCATTTCTAGAAATAGAATTATCCCAATCAGTTTCAATTGCCTGGGTCTATTAAGAGGCTTTAAAACAGGATTAGACTGCCAGTGATTGAACTCAACTACATGTTTAACTTACATAAGGAAATGTCATGTGACTTACCTTGAAATACCTAGGGATGATAACACAGTGAGGGACACAGGGACAAAAAGAGAAATATATAAGAGCAGATTCTGTCACTCCAAATAGAATAGAAGGCAGTATTTCCACATTTGGGCAACACTTGATCTCCAAACTAAGAGAGCATCATTCTCCTTTCTCCCAGTTGGAGAGTGGGACAGGGAATGTTAAGGTAAAGATACAACTAGGACTTATGTCCAGAGCTTCAGGACCAGTGGTCTCAGACCACAGTATGGCAAGAGAGTTATAATGGTCCCACAATGGGAAGTCCCCTGGACTTGCCTTGCCTCTGACTTGGATTCATGGGTGTCTGGGTCTCTGGGTCTAAGATATTCTATACATGATGCCCTGTTGGGCTATAGATGAGCTTGCTTAGTTGGCTAGATGGCTGGAAATTTCTAACATGGAGGTACTAGGCAAAAAAATTTCAGACATGGAAAGGGTCCCAGGTAGGAAAGGGGGAAAAGCATATCTAGAGCAGAAATATGCGCTCTCTCTCTCTCTCACACACACACAAATTAGACTTTGAATATCAGAGAGGATTTCTGGATCAGGAGTTCTTTTTTTTAATTTTTTTTTTTTGCAAGGCAATGGGGTTAAGTGGCTTGCCCAAGGCCACACAGCTAGGTAATTATTAAGTGTCTGAGACCAGATTTGAACCCAGGTACTCCTGACTCCAGGGCTGGTGCTTTATCTACTATGCCACCTAGCCACTCCTGGATCAGGAGTTCTTAATTTTTTGTGTGTATGTTGTGCATCCCTTTGGCAATCTGGTGAAAGCTGTCAACTCTTTCTCAGAATCGTGTTTTTAAATGCATAGAGTAATACATAGTATTAAAGAGGAAACTAATTATACTGAAATACAGTTATAAATCTTTTAAAAAACAACGTTCCAGGTTAAGAACTCTTGGTCTAGAATGATCTAATGATTTTTTATCTTAGATCCAAAAACTTGGTTTTAAAAACACTTCCATAATTGTATTTAATACAGTTTACTAAATTAAAAAGAGAAGGGGTCCTTAAGCTTCACCACACTGCTAAAAGGGTCTATGCCACATAAGAATCTTCATAGCTAGAAAAATATGATAGGTTGAGGATATCTGAAATTGTTGATTTTTTCCCTATGTTTATAGTTATTTTATATTACCTGTTTGTAAAATTGAGGTATTTTTTTGCTTTTGTTTTTTTTTCAACTATGGAAGTCTCCTATTTAATTGGAAAAGATATGTCAGTCTCAAAGAGACTTGATGGAAGTTTTCCTCTGATGCTTCATGACCTTGCCATTCTATGACTATGTTAGAGGAATGTTAATCTCGGGCAGGTTTTACCCTGCTGAAAAGGTTTAGAATATAGACAAAGTTCTATGGAGTATATCCATTTTTTAAAAGAAATAATCTAGTTTATGATGCTGAATGAGATGAGCAGAACCAGAAGAACATTGTGCACCCTAACAGCAACATGGGGGTGATGATCAAACTTAATGGACTTGCTCATTTCATCAGTGCAACAATCAGGGACAATTTTAGGATATCTGTGATGGAGAAAACCATCTGTATCCAAAGAAAGAATTGTGGAGTTTAAACAAAGACCAAAGACTTTAATTTTTTTAAAAAGTATCTTATTATATAAATTTTTCTATCTCTTATGTTTTTTTCCCTTAAGGATATTCTTTCTCAGCACATTCAATTTTGATCAATATATAGCAATGGAAACAATGTGAAGACTGTCAGACTGCCTTCTGTGGGGGGGGGGTGGAAAGTGGGATTGGGGGAAAAATTGTAAATTTCAAAACACAATATAAAAAGAAATAACCTAGTTCATTTAGGAAAGGCTCATCCCTAGAGTATGACCACCAGTTGTTTTTTTTGGACTGGGGTGGGGGGGGTGAGGGGAGGGAAGTCATGCAGATGATGAAGATGGTTTACTAGGCATGACCTGCTTTGGTGTGGGAATAACTACTGCAGTGAGTAGGATCATGAGTCCTTTGAAGTAAAGAATTATTGATAACAGAACAAGATTAAATCAATTACTTAAACAATTATGAAACACTTACTATATATAAGACACTATGCCAAATGCTGATACAAAGCCTAAAGTGTAAGCCCATATCTTTAAGGCATAGTCATCTAATAGGGAAAACACTATGTATCCAAATGTAGCTCCCTTAACTTCACTCATTCCCTAACTTGAACTCTCTGGCAGGTTGGGTCCCTGGAGGGCAGTTGCTTATTTCCCCTTAGAATCCTAAGAGTAATTCTAAAGGACTAGGGTTTATAGTAATATGTGTCCTGAGCCCCTATCATCACATTACCTTTTAATAATCAGGCAATAAGATTCAGGTTTGGTTCATTTAACAAATGATGTATTTAGGAACAGTTGCTATAAAGCATTTTCTTCTCTCATCTAATGTGCACTCATACAAAAATAGTCTCTCTCTCTCTCTCTCTCTCTCACTGTGTGTGTGTGTGTGTGTGTGTGTGTGTGTGTGTGTGTGTGTGTGTGTGTGTGTAGTGGGCACAAATTTAATTACAATTGTATTGAGGCACTTGGTAGGGTTCTCATGTGGCCCTGGTAACTCAAAGCTTTGAAATTGCAGGACCTTGATGCGCTTTCTTTCTCAAGAGAGTCCTTGTGAAATTTAATGTGGATTGTGACATTGTAGATGCATAAGTTGTTCCACTGGGCTGGGTCAGGCAGGCAGGTCACTTGGCTGCTGTATTGACTCCTCATTGGGTTCTCATTTAGGCTGCTCAGCAGTCATCCTGTAATTTTTCTAGACTTTTCAGTGCTCTAAAGTTCACTGTTTGGGCACATCCGTTTTAAGGTTGTTTGGTCAACTCTGGAATCTTGTGGCTTCTACTACTGACTCCTGCAAATTCTACTATCAAATCTGGTTATTGGTAAGACTCCTTTATCTCCCAAATTCACAAGATCATTCTAATTTTTTTTTACTTTATTTTTTATTCTCATTTTGTACAAATGTTTTTCTTTACATTAATAAGATATACTTGTTTACAAGTAAATAAAATACCCCTCCCCCAATTGAATATAGATAGACTTGCTTGGGCAAAAAAGTAAAGGGGGGAGAAAAGAATTAAAATTAAAAAAATAATAGTAATAATTGTAGGTATGGCCAGGTGGTGCAATGGATGAAGCATCAGCCCTAGAGCCACGAGCACCTGAGTCCATATCCAGCCTTGTAAACCCAACAATCACCCAGCCATGTGACATGCAAGCCACCCGATCCCCACTGCCCTGCAAAAACCAAAAAGAAGAAAAAAAAAAGACCCACAATAAAATAAAATAAAATAGTAATAATAGTAGGGGTGGCTGGGTGGCAGACAGAGCATTGGCCCTTGAGCCAGGAGCACCTGGGTCCAAATCTGTCCCCAGATACCCAAAGATCACCCTGCTATGTGGCCCCAGGCAGGCCATCCAGCCCCACTTGCCCTGCACCCTCCCCCAAATAATAATAACAAAAAATGTGCTTGAGTCTTTGTTCCAACACCAACAACTCTGTCATGGGTGGATTTCATTCTTTATGATAAGTCCATCATAAAAGTTACTTCCATATTTTTCCAACGTTGCCATTGCTGATCGCAACTCCCTCCTTTCTTATTTCTCCACTACTATGTACTATATTTTCTCTCCTTTCACTCTGACTCTGCTGTAGGGTCGTTGACTGGCTCAGCAGACAGATCCCTGGCCCTGGGGCCAAGAAGCCCTGAGCCCCCATACCACCCCTTAGGCCCAGAATCCACCTGGCCCTATGGTCCTGGGCAGGCCTTCCAATCCCAGCCCCTTGCAAGAAGTAAGAAAGAAAATATGTTATATCTGACCACTCTCCCCCCATGGTCCATCCTCTCCTCCTTTATTCACATCCCCACCCCTTCCCCCTGCTCCCCCCTCCTTCTTACTCCAGATGTCTATACCCCATTGAGTACATATGCTGTTTCCTCTCCTAGCCATCTCTGATGAGATCAAAGGTTCCCTCATTCCCCCTTGCCTCCCCCCTTCCATATCATTGCAATAGCTCAATTAATAAAAAAATCTTATTATGTGAAATAGCTTGGACTATTCCCCCTCTCCTTTTTCTTTCTCCCATTCCATTTCCCTTTTTTTCTTATTGACTCCATTTTTACACCATATTTTATCTTCGAATTCAGCTTTCTCCTGTGCTTCAACTATAAAAGCTCCCTCTACCTGCTCTATTAACTGAGATTGTTCATATGAATATTATCAGTATCATTTTTCTATACATGCAGTTCATCCTCATTAAGTCCCTCATATTTCCCCCCTCTCCTCCAATCTCCATGCTTCACCTGAGTCCTGTATCTGAAGATCAAACCTTCTGTTCAGCTCTGGCCATTCCAAAAGAACCTTTGAAATTCCCCTGGTTCATTGAAAGCCCATCTTTTTCCCTGGAAGAGGACATTCAGCCTTGCTGGGTAGTTCATTCTTGGCTGCATTCTAAGCTCTTTTGCCTTCCGGTATATTGTATTCCAAGCCCTACGAGCTTCCAATGTAGCTGCTGCTAAGTCCTGTGTGATCCTGACTGCAGCTCCACGATATTTGAACTGTGTCCTTCTGGCTGCTTGTAATATTTTCTCTTTGACTTGGGAGTTCTGGAACTTGGCTATAATATTCCTGGGGGTTGGTTTTTTGGGATCTCTTTCTTGGGGGGATCGGTGGATTCTCTCCATTTCTATTTTGCCCTCTGCTTCTAGAACATCAGGGCAATTTTCCTATAGTAATTCTTTGAAAATGATGTCAAGGCTCTTTTCCTGATCATGACTTTCAGGTATTCCAATAATTTTCAAATTATCTTTCCTAAGTCTGTTTTCCATATCAGTTGTTTTTTCAATGAGATATTTCACATTTTCTTCTAATTTTTCATTTCTTTGGTTTTGAAGTATTGATTCCTAATTTCTGTTAAATTCATCAATCTCCCTGAATTCTATTCTTTATTTGAAGGATTTATTCTCCTCAGAGAGTTTTCTTATCTCTTTTTCCATCTGGCCAGTTTTGCTTTTTAAAGCATTCTTCTCCTCAATAACTTTTTGAACTGTTTTATCCATTTGACCTAAGCTGGTTTTTAGCATGCTATTTTCTTCAGCATTTTTTTGGATTTCCTTGACTAAGCTGCTGACTTCATTTTCATGTTTTTCCTGCATCTCTCTCCTTTCTTTTCCCAGTTTTTCTTCTAACTCCCTCATTTGATTTTCAAAGTCTTTTTTGAGCTCTATCATAGCCTGAGCCCAATTTCTGTTTTTCTTGGAGTCTTTAGATGCAGGAGCTTGTGCTTCCTCATCTTCAGACTGAGTATTTTGATCCTTCTTGGGCTCATTTGCAAAATATTTCTCAATGGTCTTCCTCTTGTTTCTTTGTTTGTTCATTTTCCCCAGTCTAAGCCTAGTTTTTGGGGGTGCTTCCTGAGCTTTTGGGACACTCCCTCAAGGGTCTCAGTGTGTGCGGCTCTGTCTTCCCTCCTGGTCTGTGAATGACCATAAGTGCCCCCCCCCCTCTGCCACGGGGCTGAGGTGTGGGGGGCCCTGCTGTTCTATTGGGGGGCCCAGACTGCGATCAGGATCTGAATGTGGTCAGAGCTCCAGAGTCCTGTTCCAGGGGCAGAGGACAGAGCTCTGCAGTCTCTCTTCACTCCCCTCCCTCAGCTCAATGGGCTCATGCCCTGGGGGCTCCCTTACTGGCTCCGCCTGCTTCTGTTTCTGGGTCTAGGCTGCAGAACTCCAGGCTGCTGGCTGTGTGCCCTGAGGGCTGGGCTCCACGTGCTTGCTCTGGCAGAGGTCCCCCGCTGCTCCCCACTCCGTGCCGGTGCTCCCCGGGGTGCAGCTCAGGAGACTCCCCCGCTGCTGTGAGCTGAGGCTCCCAGCGCCCTGGGGCTGCCTCCGGGAGGCTGAGGTTCTTTGGCTCTGGCAGGCCACCCCTCTTTTGGGCCGCCCCTCCAACCCTGGGGAGCAGAGCCTTTCTTCTCTTTTCCAGGTTACCTTGAGTAGGAGAACTGCCTCACTGGGTTCCTTTGTGGGTTCTGTCTCTCGAAAGTTTAGTTAGAGTCCTTAGTTGATGAGTTTTTATCAGAGAGCTCCTAAGACTCGATCGCTTCATGTCGCCATCTTGGCTCCGCCCCATTCTATTTTTTTTAATAACTGAGAAGAATAAGCACCAAGAGACAGATAGTTGTGGTCATGCTCTTACAACCATTGTGGCTGGGTAGGATATAGGACTGACCTTCCCTACCTGACTAGCTCTGAGCAACCCTGCCCCTTAATAGCCACAACAGAGACTGAGAGATATTGGGTTGCCACTTTTATATGAACACTTAATTTAAGTTTAGCAGCTCTTGAATCACAAGGTCCAGTCCATTAAATTCTTGGTCATCACACAGTGAAAATGCCTGAGTTAGAAAACTCCATAGTTAAAAGCCAACTGTCCCAAGTTACGAAAATGTTGTATAGGAAGCTAGCAGACAATATCTGTGTATACTTCAAGGACTACTTGTCTACTTGTATTACACATACAAGTATATATAGTATATATATTCAAAATGTGACTCAGAGGATAGAGCACTGAGTCTGGAGTCAGGAAGATCCGAGTTCAAATCTAATCTCAGACACTCATTAGCTAGAAAACCCTGGACATGTCACTTAATATTCAAAAGAAATACAAGGTAGATTTGGGAGAAAAACATTAATGATTAGGAAGATCAGGGTGTAGGATGGGATTCTTGAGCTGAGGATGTGAAGGAGGGATTCCAAGAGGCAGAGATGAGAAATATGTGTATTTTAGGTATGGAGGGGCATACCCTGGCAAGGCATGTAGGTGGGAGATGAAGAATTATTATGGGTGTGTAACTTCCCAGAATGGTGAAGGATTTCAAATCCAAATGAGGAGAGATTGAAGGAACATTTAGCCTAGAGAAAAGAAGGTAGTTTGAGGGGTTATGATAGTTGTCCTACAGTTTTTGAAAGATAATACTATAGAAGAGAAATTAATCTTGTTCTGTATGACCCTGGAAGGCAGCACCAAGGGTTGTCATGGAAGCTGCAAATATGCAAATTTAGACTTGAGGTCAGTAAATTCTTCCTAAAATTAGAGTTATCCAGAAGTGGAATTACTGTGAGAGGTAATGGGTTTTAAATAAAAAAGGATAAAAAATAGGTTTTTAAATTAAAAAATAAAAAATAAAAATGCACTTGTCAGCTATATAGACTAGAGCTAACTCTACTGTACAACTTCAACCAGGTTGGATTGGATGGCCATGAGGATGCTTCTAATTCTGAAAGTTTTTGAGATTCATGAAGACAATTATAATTTTGGAGGCACAAGGGTGAATTAGTTCATCTAGTGAGTTCATCATGAGGAGAGGGACAAGGGCTAAATAAGCTGCCTAGTGATTGATAAAGTAGTTAGCAAAGGAGGCAAAGAATGGGAGGTCAGAATGGCCAGAGAGAAACTATAAAGTATACATCAGATATAGAGACTAGACAAAAAATTTAGATAAGCCAGAGTCTCTATCCTTATGGGGCTGAAAAACCTCCCTATTCTCATGGGATACATTCTCATTCTGACACATTCACAATAACCAAAATACAGAATTAAAGAAGATAAATACATTAGAGAGCTACAAGTGAAGGTTCTATAGTTGAGACAACAGAGAAGATTTCCTGGAGGAAGTGGCATTTAAGATGCCCTTAAAAGCCATAAAGAAAGTTTAAGACAAAGGAAGAATCAGAAAATACAGGACAATTAGAGAATAGTGTGTGAAGGGCAGTTGAGCGGCATATTTTTGGAGGATAATTTTAAAAGATAAGACTGAAAAAGGAATGTGGTACCAAGGTGTGGAATTATTTGAATGTCAAATAGTGAACTTTCTTAAGAGGGCAATAGGGAACCATTGAATTATTAATATTATGGAAATTAAGGCAGGAGAGAAAATCAAGGAATGGGTAGTCATTGATGTCAAATAATAGTAACAAATAACAGCTAGCATTTAACTAATGCTTTAAGATGTATCAATATATCACTTCATTTGATCAACAGTATGAGTTAGGTACTATTATTATCCACATTTTATGGATAAGGAAACTAAAGCAGAAAGAAGGATGAGCATCTATATGGCACTATGATAAATGCTTCATATATATATAATCTCATTTGATCCTCGCAACAACTCTGTGAGATAGATGCTTCTCTTATCTCCTTTTTACAGGAGAGATAAACTGAGTCAAAGAGAGGTTAAATGACTTGTTTGGGCTTTCAGAACTAGCAAGTGTCTAGACAGATTAGAACTCATCTTTGTGACTCCCAGTTCCAACTTTATCTACTACACCACCTTGCTGTCTAATGCTACAAAGGAATCAAAGAAGAGAAACAGAGAACAATGCTTTAAGAAAAATTGTTTCAGCAGAATTAGAAGCAGATTATAGGGAGTTAAGAAAGGAACAGATGACTGGGAAGTGAAAGCAACCCATAGAGACTAAATTTTTGAATATTTGGCAGAAAAAAAGAAGGAATATTGAATGGTAGTTAGGAGTAGAAAGGAATTTCTTTTTTATGGCTGTGTGTCTTGATGAAGTTCCAACTTAAGAAGTGTTTTTCAGCCTCTCTTTTTCCCTTACCACAATTCTTTGGGCTATTTCTCAATCCTAAATATTTCTCAACCCTAGGGGATCCATCGTGGTTCAAATAGAGTCCTCAAATCCAAAAGATACAATCAGGAGGGAAGGAATCTATGCCTGAGGTGAAGAAGGATAAGGCAGGAGGCTAGAAGGGGTTGTTTTGAGGAAAAATAAAATTTACTTTTCAGCAAAAATGAGGGAATTGCACTGGGCAATTTCTCCAACCTTAAATCCTATGATCAGCTGAAACAGGATGTCATTGTTATGAAGTAGGAGGTGGGAGGAAATGAGAGTAAGAGTGTGGGCTTGGAGAGATCGAAAGTAAACCTGAATAGCTGTGGGTCATGAAGGAGACACTTATTGATGAGAAATTCTGAAGTTAGATCCTTGGAACAAAACAAATGGGAAAACTACTGACCATCCTTTTTTTTTTATGAACAAGCATGTACTTTTTCTCCCTCTAATAATTTTTTTAATTACTTTTTTTTTGGTTTTGGAAAGGCAATGGGGTTAAGTGACTTTCCCAAGGTCACACAGCTAAGTAAATATTAATTGTCTAAGGCTAGATTTGAGCTCAGGTCCTCCTGACTCCAGAGTTGGTGCCCCATCCTCCCTCTAATGAAAAAGAAAGAAAAAAACAAAACAAAACTCTTGTAATAAATATACAGTTGATCATCATTATTCAGAGATTCTGTATTTGCAAATTTCCCTTATTTGTAATTCCCATATCAATACCCCACATCTAGATGCAAAAAAAATTGAGTCGACCAAAGCAGATGTGCCCAACTGAGATTAAACAAGGCAATGCTTTGCTTTCTTGTTTCAGTTCTCATACTGTAAAGAAGTATCCTTTTTGCAGTCTATTTACTGCTGTGTTTTTTACATTTTTGTGTTGTTGTCTAGTGTCCCTAAGAGCAAGAAGACTTGTGATGTACCTTAGAGAGAAAAATACATGTGTCAAATAAGGTTTATTCAGATATCAGTTATAATACTGTTGGTTGTGAAGTTCAGTGACAACAAATCAACACAATGGCTCTAGAAAAAAGAAGAGGAAATTTACCAACCTGTATGTGAGGCCACTCCAGAAAGTAATAAAATAAATTGAATGACCAAAGGCTGGCAGAAACCTAATTCTATATATCTTCTAGGAACAATGGTTCGTATTTACTAATTCAATGTTCATGGAGAGAACATCAATACATGTGATCATATCACAAAACACACATGTGGATTTGTTTTATTTACATATACATACATATGCACATATATCCATATTATTGTTCAGTAATTTTTCAGGCATGTCTGAATTTTCATAACCCCATTAAGATTTTCTTGATGAAGATACTGGAATGTTTGCCATTTCCTTTTCCAGCTCATTTTACAGATGAAGAAACTGAAGCAAATTAAAGTGGCTTTTCCAGGTTCACATAGCAAGTAAGTGTCTGAAGCCAGATTTGAATTCAGGAAGGGGAATCTTTCTGACTCCAGGGCAGGCATTCTATCCATTGTGCCACCCGGTTACCCTGTAAATTCACACATACATGTATATAAACATATATGACTGAAGGTACAAATGTATACATGGATTAGTTAAAAATGATATCTCAATCTATGAGCTCATCTACTTATTTCTTGACTTTAAGCCTGGCATGACTTTAGCCAATGATAGCTGCTGCTTAAATGAGTCACCCCAAAGGAAGGGGGTATTATAATTTCTAAAGGTACTTAATTCCACAGATAGTCTGTACAGATCACACCAAGATCACTGGATATGAACTAACTGAATTACAGGATCTCAAAAATGGAAGGAATTTTAGAAACATTCTAGTCCAACTTGGACTTGACCCAAAATCTGCCCCACTACCAACCCTAAGAAGAATTATTCAGGATTTTTGGAAGACTTAGAATTCTGTATTGCTTTGCAGTAAAAAGGAAAGCTTCACCTTCTGCAGTCCTTTGGGATCATTGAGGAAGGAATTGAACTATTAGGGAGAGGTTTCTTGCTTCAAGTTCTAATTTGCCTGTTACCAATATTCATTTAAGTCCCCTGGTTTCAGGATGCCAAATCTAACTTTCTTTCCTTGTAACATCCTCTCAAGAGCTTGGACACAATGTTATCAGGTTTTTTATGAAGTATTTTTCTACCTAAGGTGGCTTGGTGTCAGAAAGACCTGAGTTCCAAACCAGCCTCAGACGCTTTCTATCTCTGGGACTTACCCCTTGTCTAGCTCAGTTTCCTCATCTGTAAAATGTGGATAATAATACTTATATATACATATGTGCACATGTATAACATATATTACATAGCTATAATTAACTTTAAGTATTTGTAAAAGTGCTTTGTATACCTGAAAAGATTACATAAATGATAGCTATTATTATCGTTTTTCTTTTGGCTTTTGCAAGGTAGAGGGGTTGACTTGCCTAAGGTCACATAGCTAGGTAATTAATAAGTGTCTGAGACTGGATAGTTATTATCATCTACAGTGCCAGCACTGTAGCAGTTAGGTGGCACAGTGGATAGTGTCCTGGGCCTGGAGTCAGGAAGACTCATCTTAATGAGTTCAAATTTGATCTCTTATTAGCTCTGTAACCCTCAGTTTCTGCCTCCAAAAACTACCTCAGTTTCCTTGACTATAATATGAGCAAGAGAAGAAAATGGTAAATCACTCCAGTATCTTTGCCAAGTCACTCTCTGAACTGGTAGTGCAGGACCAGAGAACTGGGGAACAGATGCTGTGAGACAGTTTATGTTTGGAAGTGGGGAGAAGGGGCAGGATCAGGGAGAGGGTCTTGTGGCACTGCAGGAAAGAATCTAACACCTAGATGTAGCCAGGTCTGCTCCCCTTACCTACCCAATCTCTTGAGGCAGAGAGTTAGGCTAGTGAACCCTGAATTGCCCAACGTGGGGGGAGACTGAAACATTTTGAGATCCAACCTCTACAGAAGCCACCATCAGAAAGGAAAAGAGTCTGAAAGTAAACAATGGCTGTGTGTATTTGTGTGTGTGTGGGGAATGAAATTACTAGATTCCAGGAAAAGGAATAATTCAAAGACCTTGAAGCTTTCTGGCTTGAATGGGGTCTTCATACAGGTTTTCTAATTCAAAAGTTCTTTCCTCTTTATTGTGTTATCAATATTCTTCTTTCAGGTATACAAAACATTTTTACAAATACCTAAAATTAATTATATCTATATATATTAAACCTTCTTCCTAAAGTGTGTTCACTCCTAAGACTGCATAGAGTGATCTGACCAGGGTAGGGTAAAATGAGACTATCATCCCTTTCATTGTAGGCACTATGCTTTTTTTTTTAGTTTTTTTTTTTTTTTTGCAAGGCAATGGGGTTAAGTGGCTTGCCAAAAGCCACATAGCTAGGTAATTATTAAGTGTCTAAGGTCACATTTGAACTCAGGTCCTCCAGTGCCACCTTAGCTGCTCAGGCACTATGCTTTTACTAATTCATTTTGAGAAAATTTAATTTTTTTCTTATTGTCATATCATTCTATTGACTTACAATGAGTTGTCAGTCAATTCCCCACTAAAATCTTTAAGTCTTTTTGGCCTAAATTACCCATTTTTCTGCATATATATATATATATATATATATATATATATATATATATTAGTAAGTGTCTGAGACTGGATTTGAACTCAAGTACTCCTGACTCCAGGACTGGTACTTTATCCACTGCACCACCTAGCCATCCCTATAGATTTTTTTGATCTTCAATATAAGACTTTATTTTTATCTCAATAAATTCCACGAAACCTAATTAAAAGTGAAAAGTTAAAATTCCATCAATTCATCATACTTTTTTCTAGTTTTTTTTTTCATGAAATTGATTGTTTTTTTTTTTAACTACATTGGCTAAATTACTATGTTTCAACTAAGTAGAAAGGGAAGAGGAAATAATTGAATATCACTGGCCTTTGCTTCTAAACTCTGGTTCCAAACTCAGAATGTCTAAGGTCTAATGGAAAGTGTTACATATGGAAACTACCTTGGCCACAGGGGGAAATGGTTCCAAAAAAGAAACTCCAGCTTTTGACTTTGGGGGGGATAGTGCCTTGTGTATATGAGGTAATACAGATTCTGTGAATGGAGACCTCCTCAGCCAATGAAAGTATTTGCCTGTCAAATAGAAAAGATGAGTACTGGTTGTTGACTAGAGACAGAAGAATTGTTGAAGATCCAGTGGGTGGGTGGGTGGAAATGAGGACATGAAGGACAAGATGCAGACACACTCTGCTAACAGGCTCAGAACTTCATTGAGATGAGGAGGAAGAGGAAGAAGCAAAATTAAAAATTATTTCAGTCAGGGAACATTTCCTCTCAGAAGCCTCTGACAGGGCCCTAAGACATAAACAAATATTTAGAGAAATTGGTTGCACAAACATGAAAGAGATAAGACTACACCATACACTATGAAGTGTTAATGAACAATCATCCATCTTCATTTTTTAGTCAAATCAGCCAGTGAGGACAGCTGGACTTAATGTTTGAAAGCTCAGTGAAGGCTGGGGCAACACATCTCAAAAGTTGTCACTGGCTAGCAATGAACTTTAAAATAATATGTCAAATTTCACTTAAGGTAGAATAGATAGTAAAACTATTATCATTTCCATTTTACAGTTGAGAAAATTGAGAATTCTGGCAATATAAATGGTGTGCTCATGATTGCATAGCTAGGATATATCAGAAGCAGGGATTAAATCTAGGTCTTCTTCTCCAGGTCCATCACTTATTCTATAATCCTACAATATTTTTTTCAAATACCTGAGTTCAGCCATCAGCATTCCTTATCTTTTTGTTCAGTCTCCAGTGTCTTGATTTTGTCTCCTGGTTATCTAGTCTATTCATTCCTCCCCCAGCCCTGCTCCTCACCCCCCCCCCCCCCCCAGTCACATCAACACA